>NC_056442.1:59341380-59383880 GCF_018296145.1 Oncorhynchus tshawytscha | reverse complement strand
TCATCAGTACATCAGGTTCATCAGTACATCAGGTTCACCAGGTTCACCAGGTTCATCAGGTTCATAAATGTGATGTCCTGGTGCCTCTTGGGTAATTCAGACAGCTGATTGTGGATCGTATTACTGATGAATGTGATGTCCTGGTGCCTCTTGGGTAATTCAGACAGCTGATTGTGGATCGTATTACTGACGAATGTGATGTCCTGGTGCCTCTTGGGTAATTCAGACAGCTGATTGTGGATCGTATTACTGACGAATGTGATGTCCTGGTGCCTCTTGGGTAATTCAGACAGCTGATTGTGGATCGTATTACTGACGAATGTGATGTCCTGGTGCCTCTTGGGTAATTCAGACAGCTGATTGTGGATCGTATGTGATGTCCTGGTGCCGAATGTGATGTCCTGGTGCCTCTTGGGTAATTCAGACAGCTGATTGTGGATCGTATTACTGACGAATGTGATGTCCTGGTGCCTCTTGGGTAATTCAGACAGCTGATTGTGGATCGTATTACTGACGAATGTGATGTCCTGGTGCCTCTTGGGTAATTCAGACAGCTGATTGTGGATCGTATTACTGACGAATGTGATGTCCTGGTGCCTCTTGGGTAATTCAGACAGCTGATTGTGGATCGTATTACTGACGAATGTGATGTCCTGGTGCCTCTTGGGTAATTCAGACAGCTGATTGTGGATCGTATTACTGACGAATGTGTTTTTAATGAACGTGCTTTTCTTTCTGCATTTATATTCATGTTTTTTCTGTCATTGATGAAATTCACAGATCAAAACGGTAAAAAAAAATATGAAAAGACCTTGGTCTCAGTATGTTTACCTCAGTATGTTTACCTCAGTATGTTTACCTCAGTATGTTTACCTTGGTCTCAGTATGTTTACCTCAGTATGTTTACCTCAGTATGTTTACCTAGGTCTCAGTATGTTTACCTCAGTATGTTTACCTTGGTCTCAGTATGTTTACCTCAGTATGTTTACCTAGGTCTCAGTATGTTTACCTCAGTATGTTTACCTCAGTATGTTTACCTTGGTCTCAGTATGTTTACCTCAGTATGTTTACCTAGGTCTCAGTATGTTTACCTCAGTATGTTTACCTAGGTCTCAGTATGTTTACCTCAGTATGTTTACCTCAGTATGTTTACCTCAGTATGTTTACCTCAGTATGTTTACCTTGGTCTCAGTATGTTTACCTCAGTATGTTTACCTCAGTATGTTTACCTAGGTCTCAGTATGTTTACCTCAGTATGTTTACCTAGGTCTCAGTATGTTTACCTCAGTATGTTTACCTCAGTATGTTTACCTCAGTATGTTTACCTCAGTATGTTTACCTCTCAGTATGTTTACCTCAGTATGTTTACCTCAGTATGTTTACCTCAGTATGTTTACCTCAGTATGTTCACCTAGGTCTCAGTATGTTTACCTAGGTCTCAGTATGTTTACCTCAGTATGTTTACCTAGGTCTCAGTATGTTTACCTCAGTATGTTTACCTAGGTCTCAGTATGTTTACCTCAGTATGTTTACCTCAGTATGTTTACCTCAGTATGTTTACCTTGGTCTCAGTATGTTTACCTCAGTATGTTTACCTCAGTATGTTTACCTAGGTCTCAGTATGTTTACCTCAGTATGTTTACCTTGGTCTCAGTATGTTTACCTCAGTATGTTTACCTTGGTCTCAGTATGTTTACCTCAGTATGTTTACCTTGGTCTCAGTATGTTTACCTCAGTATGTTTACCTTGGTCTCAGTATGTTTACCTCAGTATGTTTACCTTGGTCTCAGTATGTTTATCTCAGTATGTTTACCTCAGTATGTTTACCTCAGTATGTTTACCTCAGTATGTTTACCTCAGTATGTTTACCTAGGCCTCAGTATGTTTACCTAATAAAACATTACGGCTAAATAAGTAAATGTGTATTTCACACTTGGTTGAGGTTAAATATATATATATATATGGATGTCAACCCCAGTACATGTTGACGACCACCGTGGATTTATTTATGCTAGCTGCAACGTTCCTCGTCTTCCTCTGATGAGGAGTAAGAGAGGTCGGACCAATTTGCAGCGTGGTAAGTGTCCATTTTAATAAGACAAACTGAACACTACAAAAATACAAAATAACAAAGTAAAACAAACAAAACGGTCCCGTGTGGAAACAAACACTAACACGGAAAATAATCACCCACAACTCAAAAGTTCTCTCTCTCTCTCTTTTTCCTGCTCTCTCTCCTCCTCTCCCCTCTATATCTCACTCTCTTTTTCCTACTCTCTCTCTTCTCGCTCCCTCTCTCTCCTCCTCTCTATCTCTCTCTCTTTTTCCTGCTCTCTCTCTCTTCTCCGTCCCTCTATCTACTCGCTCGTTCCCCCTTTCCCTCTCTCTCCTCCTCTCTATCTCTATCTCTATCTCTCTCTCTCTTCTCCCTCCCTCTCTCATCTCTGTTCCCCCTCTCCCTGGATTAATGTGACTGGAAGCTCTGGACCACACAAGGAGAAGAGAGGCAGAACCAGGACCAGAGAATGAGGGCTAGAGAGCGAAGAAGAGGGGAGAGATGGAAGGAAAGAGATGGAGAGAGCCCACAGAGAGTTGGAGATGGAAGGAAAGAGATGGAGAGAGCCCACAGAGAGTTGGAGATGGAAGGAAAGAGATGGAGAGAGCCCACAGAGAGTTGGAGATGGAAGGAAAGAGATGGAGAGAGCCCACAGAGAGTTGGAGATGGAAGGAAAGAGATGGAGAGAGCCCACAGAGAGTTGGAGATGGAAGGAAAGAGATGGATAGTGCCCACAGAGAGTTGGAGATGGAAGGAAAGAGATGGATAGTGCCCACAGAGAGTTGGAGATGGAAGGAAAGAGATGGAGAGAGCCCGCAGAGAGTTGGAGATGGAAGGAAAGAGATGGAGAGAGCCCACAGAGAGTTGGAGATGGAAGGAAAGAGATGGAGAGAGCCCACAGAGAGTTGGAGCTTGCTGTCTGTCTGTCTCTCGCTCTCTGTCTTTGTTTTGTCGTTCACTTTTTAAACCAATAAGCAGCTCTCCCAGCCACTATTCTACCTGTGTGTGTGTGTGTGTGTGTGTGTGTGTGTGTGTGTGTGTGTGTGTGTGTGTGTGTGTGTGTGTGTGTGTGTGTGTGTGTCTGTGTTGTGTGTGTTTGTGTGTGTGTGTGTGTGTGTGTGTGTAGTGGTAGTTCTGTGGGAGGTCCGTCTGAGGGACTAATACCTGGAAAAAACACAAGCTTCCACCACAGCATCACACATTATAATCAGCCCCAGCCGTTCCACCTGTTTCCTCTTTCCACTACCCCCTTTTTCTCCCAAATTTCGTGGTATCCAATTGGTAGTTAAGATCTTGTCTCATCTCTGTAACTACGAGGCGAAGGTCAACAACATGCATCCTCCGAAGCACGACCCAAGCCGCACTGCTTCTTGAAACAAACCGGAAGCATCAATGTGTCCGAGGAAACACAGTCCAACTGACGACCGAGGAGTCGATGGAACACCATGAGACAAGGAAATCTTGGCTGGCCAAACCTTCTCCTAACCCGGACGATGATGGGCAAATTGTGCGCCACCCTGTGATACAGCCTGGGATCGAACCCGAAGCTGTGGTGGCGCCTCAGCACCTTAGGCCTCTGCGCCACTCGGGAGTCCCTGACGATTCTATTAATTCATCAAAGCCTATATATAAATATTCCCTACAATAATTTTGACCAAAGCTCTACAGTTAAATGTCATTCTAATGGTGATTGCTCTGCAGGTGGGCGGGGCAGTCAAACTCACAGAGGAGGAGTGGGAGAGCAGAGGTGCTGACAGAGATACAGAGAGAGAGAGAGGGAGGGGAGAGAGAGAGAGAGAGGGAGGGGAGAGAGAGAGAGAGAAAGAGAGAGAGAGAGACAGAGAGAGAGAGGGAGAGGAGAGATACAGAGAGATACAGAGAGAGAGAGAGAGAGAGAGATAGAGAGAGAGAGACAGAGAGATACAGAGAGAGAGAGAGAGAGAGAGACAGAGAGAGAGAGAGGGGGTGGGGAGAGAGAGATAGAGAGAGAGAGAGATACAGAGAGAGAGACAGAGAGAGAGAGAGAGAGAGAGAGAGAGACAGAGAGAGAGAGAGATACAGAGAGAGAGAGAGAGGGAGGGAGTATGCCCCCTAGGCACAACTATGACAAGATAACAAACAACAACGGGTCACAACTCCTGCAGCTCTGTCGCACGCTGGGTATGTACATAGTCAATGGTAGGCTTCGAGGGGACTCCTATGGTAGGTACACCTATAGCGCATCTCTTGGCAGTAGTCCCGTAGACTACTTTATCACTGACCTCAACCCAGAGTCTCTCAGAGCGTTTACAGTCAGCCCACTGACACCCCTATCAGACCACAACAAAATCACAGTCTACTTGATCAGATCACAGCAACATCACAGACTACTTGAACAGAACAATACTCAATCATGAGGCATCAATGCCAAAGGAACATTAAGAAATTAGGTGGAAGGAATGCAGTGTAGAAAACACTCATATTGTTACATTGTGTCCTATAAAACACTCATATTGTTACATTGTGTCCTATAAAACATTAATATTGTTACATTGTGTTCTATAAAACAATCATATTGTTACATTGTGTCCTATAAAACATTGTGTAAACAATGTGAAAACAATGTACTGAGCAAATGTCAAATTGGCTTTTTACCAAATTACCGTACAACAGACCATGTATTCACCCTGCACACCCTAATTGACAACAAAACAAACCAAAACAAAGGCAAAGTCTTCTCATGCTTTGTTGATATCAAAAAAGCCTTCGACTCAATTTGGCATGAGGGTCTGCTATACAAACTGATGGAAAGTGGTGTTGGGGGTAAAACATACGACATTATAAAATCCATGTACACAAACAACAAGTGTGCGGTTAAAATTGGCAAAAAAAACGCACAAATGTCTTTCCACAGAGCCGTGGGGTGAGACAGGGATGCAGCTTGAGCCCCACCCTCTTCAACATATACATCAATGAATTGGCGCAGGCACTAGAACAGTCTGCAGCACCCGGCCTCCCCTGCTAGAATCCGAAGTCAAATGTCTGCTGTTTGCTGATGATCTGGTGCTTCTGTCCCCAACCAAGGAGGGCCTACAGCAGCACCTAGATCTTCTGCACAGATTCTGTCAGACCTGGGCCCTGACAGTAAATCTCAGTAAGACCAAAATAATGGTGTTCCAAAAAAGGTCCAGTCACCAGGACCACAAATACAAATTCCATCTAGACACTGTTGCCCTAGAGCACACAAAAAACTATACATACCTTGGCCTAAACATCAGCGCCACAGGTAACTTCCACAAAGCTGTGAACGATCTGAGAGACAAGGCAAGAAGGGCATTCTATGCCATCAAAAAAGATACATAAATTTCAACATACCAATTAGGATCTGGCTAAAAATACCTGAATCAGTCACAGAGCCCATTGCCCTTTACGGTTGTGAGGTCTGGGGTCCGCTCACCAACCAAGACTTCACAAAATGGGACAAACACCAAATTTAGACTCTGCACGCAGAATTCTGCAAAAATATCCTCCGTGTACAACGTAGAACACCAAATAATGCATGCAGAGCAGAATTAGGCCGATACCCACAAATTATCAAAATCCAGAAAAGAGCTGTTAAATTCTATAACCACCTGAAAGGAAGCGATTCCCAAAGCCATCACCTACAGATAGATGAACCTGGAGAAGAGTCCCCTAAACAAGCTGGTCCTGGGGCTCTGTTCACAAACACAAACACACCCCACAGAGCCTCAGGACACAGCACAATTAGACCCAACCAAATCATTAGAAAACAAAAAGATAATTACTTGACACATTGGAAAGAATTAACAAAAAAACAGAGCAAACTAGAATGCTATTTGGCCCTACACAGAGAGGACACTGACAGAATACCTCACCACTGTGACTGACCCAAACTTAAGGAAAGCTTTGACTACGTACAGACTCAGTGAGCATAGCCTTGCTATTGAGAAAGGCCGCCGTAGGCAGACATGGCTCTCAAGAGAAGACAGGCTATGTGCTCACTGCCCACAAAATGAGGTGGAAACTGAGCTGCACTTCCTAACCTCCTGCCCAATGTATGACCATATTAGAGAGACATATTTCCCTCAGATTACACAGATCCACAAAGAATTCAAAAACAAATCCAATTTTGATAAACTCCCATATCTACTGGGTGAAATACCACAGTGTGCCATCACAGCAGCAAGATTTGTGACCTGTTACCACGAGAAAAGGGCAACCTGTGAAGAACAAAGTAACAGCCCAAATGTTTATTTATTTATATACCTAAACTATTTGCACATTGTTTCAACACTGAATATATAAATAATATGACAATTGAAATGGCTTTTTTATTTTCGAACTTCTGTGAGTGTAATGTTTACAGTTCATTTTGATTGTTTATTGAACTTCTGTGAGTGTAATGTTTACAGTTCATTTTGATTGTTTATTGAACTTTTGTTTATTTGCTACTTCACTTGGGAAATGTTAACATGTGTTTCCATGCCCATAAAGCCTCTTGAAATGAATTGAGAGAGAGACAGAGAGGTTGACTGCCTGCCTCACAGTCAGAGAGAGAGAGGTTGACTGCCTGCCTCACAGTCAGAGAGAGAGAGGTTGACTGCCTGCCTCACAGTCAGAGACAGAGTGGTTGACTGCCTGCCTCACAGTCAGAGAGAGAGTGGTTGACTGCCTGCCTCACAGTCAGAGAGAGAGAGGTTGACTGCCTACCTCACAGTCAGAGAGAGAGAGAGAGGTTGACTGCCTGCCTCACAGTCAGAGAGAGAGAGGTTGACTGCCTGCCTCACAGTCAGAGAGAGAGAGGTTGACTGCCTGCCTCACAGTCAGAGACAGAGTGGTTGACTGCCTGCCTCACAGTCAGAGAGAGAGGTTGACTGCCTGCCTCACAGTCAGAGAGAGAGAGAGGATGACTGCCTGCCTCACAGTCAGAGAGAGAGAGAGCCTCACAGTCAGAGAGAGAGTTGACTGCCTGCCTCACAGTCAGAGAGAGAGAGTTGAGCCTGCCTCAGGAGAGAGAGGTTGACTGCCTGCCTCACAGTCAGAGAGAGAGAGGTTGACTGCCTGCCTCACAGTCAGAGACAGAGTGGTTGACTGCCTGCCTCACAGTCAGAGAGACAGTCAGAGAGAGAGGTTGACTGCCTGCCTCACAGTCAGAGAGACAGAGTTTGACTGCCTGCCTCACAGTCAGAGACAGAGTGGTTGCCTGCCTACCTGACAGTCAGAGACAGAGTGGTTGACTGCCTGCCTCACAGTCAGAGAGAGAGAGAGTTGACTGCCTGCCTCACAGTCAGAGACAGAGTGGTTTACTGCCTGCCTCACAGTCAGAGACAGAGTGGTTTACTGCCTGCCTCAAAGTCAGACACAGAGTGGTTGACTGCCTGCCTCACAGTCAGAGAGAGAGAGAGAGAGGTTGACTGCCTGCCTCACAGTCAGAGAGAGAGTGGTTTACTGCCTGCCTCACAGTCAGAGGTTTACTGCCTGCAGAGAGAGGTTGACTGCCTGCCTCACAGTCAGAGAGAGAGAGAGAGAGGTTGACTGCCTGCCTCACATTCAGAGAGAGAGAGAGAGGTTGACTGCCTGCCTCACATTCAGAGAGAGAGAGGTTGACTGCCTGCCTCACATTCAGAGAGAGAGAGAGAGGTTGACTGCCTGCCTCACAGTCAGAGAGAGAGAGAGAGAGCCTGCCTCAGAGAGAGGTTGACTGCCTGCCTCACATTCAGAGAGAGAGAGATAGGTTGACTGCCTGCCTCACAGTCAGAGAGAGGTTGACTGCCTGCCTCACATTCAGAGAGAGAGAGAGGTTGACTGCCTGCCTCACAGTCAGAGAGAGAGGTTGACTGCCTGCCTCACAGTCAGAGAGAGAGGGTTGACTGCCTGCCTCACATTCAGAGAGAGAGAGAGGTTGACTGCCTGCCTCACAGTCAGAGAGAGAGAGAGAGAGAGAGGTTGACTGCCTGCCTCACATTCAGAGAGAGAGAGAGAGTTGACTGCCTGCCTCACAGTCAGAGAGAGAGAGTGAGAGAGAGTGGTTGACTGCCTGCCTCACAGTCAGAGAGAGAGAGAGAGAGGTTGACTGCCTGCCTCACATTCAGAGAGAGAGAGGTTGACTGCCTGCCTCACATTCAGAGAGAGAGAGAGAGAGGTTGACTGCCTGCCTCACAGTCAGAGAGAGAGAGGTTGACTGCCTGCCTCACAGTCAGAGCACACTAATACCTCAGATATAAACACTCAACCCCTCTACCTCAGTTATAAACACATTATAAACACTCAACACCTCTACCTCAGATATAAACACACAACCCCTCTACCTCAGATATAAACACACAACCCCTCTACCTCAGATATAAACACACAACCCTTCTACCTCAGTTATAAACACACAACCCTTCTACCTCAGATATAAACACACAACCCTTCTACCTCAGATATAAACACACAACCACTCTACCTCAGATATAAACACTCAACCCCTCTACCTCAGATATAAACACACAACCCCTCTACCTCAGATATAAACACACAACCACTCTACCTCAGATATAAACACATTATAAACACACAACCCCTCTACCTCAGATATAAACACACAACCACTCTACCTCAGATATAAACACATTATAAACACACAACCACTCTACCTCAGATATAAACACATAAACAACCCCACTCTACCTCAGTTATAAACATTATAAACACACAACCACTCTACCTCAGATATAAACACACAACCCCTCTACCTCAGTTATAAACACATTATAAACACACAACCCCTCTACCTCAGATATAAACACACAACCACTCTACCTCAGATATAAACACACAACCCCTCAACCTCAGATATAAACACACAACCCCTCTACCTCAGTTATAAACACATTATAAACACACAACCCCTCTACCTCAGATATAAACACATTATAAACACACAACCCCTCTACCTCTTCCCCCCCTATTGTTGAATCTCTCTCCTCTTTTTCTCATTCTTTCCAACTTTCCCTCCACCTCTCTTTCCCTGCCTCTAGTTTCTCCCCAGTGGAAGAGTAGGAGGTTCCTCTGGCCTCTAGCCTCCTCTCTTTCCCTGTCTCTAGTTTCTCCTCAGTGGAAGGGTAGGAGGTTCCTCTGGCCTCTAGCTACCTCTCTTTCCCTGCCTCTAGTTTCTCCCCAGTGGAAGAGTAGGAGGTTCCTCTGGCCTCTAGCCTCCTCTCTTTCCCTGTCTCTAGTTTCTCCTCAGTGGAAGGGTAGGAGGTTCCTCTGGCCTCTAGCTACCTCTCTTTCCCTGCCTCTAGTTTCTCCCCAGTGGAAGAGTAGGAGGTTCCTCTGGCCTCGAGCCACCTCTCTTTCCCTGCCTCTAGTTTCTCCCCAGTGGAAGAGTAGGAGGTTCCTCTGGCCTCGAGCCACCTCTCTTTCCCTGCCTCTAGTTTCTCCCCAGTGGAAGAGTAGGAGGTTCCTCTGGCCTCGAGCCACCTCTCTTTCCCTGCCTCTAGTTTCTCCTCAGTGGAAGAGTAGGAGGTTCCTCTGGCCTCGAGCCACCTCTCTTTCCCTGCCTCTAGTTTCTCCTCAGTGGAAGAGTAGGAGGTTCCTCTGGCCTCGAGCCACCTCTCTTTCCCTGCCTCTAGTTTCTCCCCAGTGGAAGAGTAGGAGGTTCCTCTGGCCTCGAGCCATCTCTTTTCCCTGCCTCTAGTTTCTCCCCAGTGGAATAGCAGGAGGTTCCTCTGGCCTCTAACCACCTCTCTTTCCCTGCCTCTAGTTTCTCCTCAGTGGAAGAGTAGGAGGTTCCTCTGGCCTCTAGCCACCTCTCTTTCCCTGCCTCTAGTTTCTCCTCAGTGGAAGAGTAGGAGGTTCCTCTGGCCTCGAGCCACCTCTCTTTCCCTGCCTCTAGTTTCTCCTCAGTGGAAGAGTAGGAGGTTCCTCTGGCCTCGAGCCACCTCTCTTTTCCTGCCTCTAGTTTCTCCTCAGTGGAAGGGTAGGAGGTTCCTCTGGCCTCTAGCTCTCTCTCTTTCCCTGCCTCTAGTTTCTCCTCAGTGGAATAGTAGGAGGTTCCTCTGGCCTCTAGCCACCTCTCTTTCCCTGCCTCTAGTTTCTCCTCAGTGGAAGAGTAGGAGGTTCCTCTGGCCTCTAGCCACCTCTCTTTCCCTGTCTCTAGTTTCTCCTCAGTAGAAGGGTAGGAGGTTCCTCTGGCCTCTAGCCACCTCTCTTTCCCTGCCTCTAGTTTCTCCTCAGTGGAAGAGTAGGAGGTTCCTCTGGCCTCTAGCCACCTCTCTTTCCCTGCCTCTAGTTTCTCCTCAGTGGAAGAGTAGGAGGTTCCTCTGGCCTCTAGCCACCTCTCTTTCCCTGCCTCTAGTTTCTCCTCAGTGGAAGGGTAGGAGGTTCCTCTGGCCTCTAGCCACCCCATGTACACTCTCTTCTCTCTCCCTCCCTCTCCATCTGTCTCCCTTCCCCTATCTGCCTTACTCTCCTGTTCCCTCTCTCTCTCTTTACAGCAGCTGCCAGGTCTGGTGGTGGTGGTGGTGGTGGTGGTGGTGGTGGTGGTGTTGTGGGGCCTCCAGGGTAGGGTCTGGCTGAGCAGAGCAGAACAGAGCAGAGCAGAACTGAACAGAACTGAACAGAACAGAACAGAACTGAACAGAACAGAACTGAACAGAACAGAACTGAACTGAACAGAACAGAACAGAACTGAACAGAACTGAACAGAACAGAACTGAACAGAACAGAACAGAACTGAACTGAACAGAACAGAACTGAACAGAACTGAACAGAACAGAGCAGAGCAGAACAGAACAGAACAGAACTGAACAGAACAGAACAGAACAGAACAGAACAGAACAGAACAGAACTGAACAGAACAGAACAGAACTGAACTGAACAGAACTGAACAGAACAGAACTGAACAGAACTGAACAGAACAGAACTGAACAGAACAGAACAGAACTGAACAGAACAGAACTGAACAGAACAGAACTGAACAGAACAGAACAGAACTGAACAGAACTGAACAGAACAGAACTGAACAGAACAGAACAGAACTGAACAGAACAGAACTGAACAGAACAGAACTGAACAGAACAGAACTGAACTGAACAGAACTGAACAGAACAGAACTGAACAGAACAGAACTGAACTGAACAGAACTGAACAGAACAGAACTGAACAGAACAGAACAGAACTGAACAGAACTGAACTGAACAGAACAGAACAGAACTGAACAGAACAGAACTGAACGGAGCACTCCCCCTCTGTACAGCCACTTGGCTATGTTTATCTAATATGCAGTTAGCTGTGGGGAGTGGGGTTAGCCGCAGCTTACAAAACCAGCCAGCATGACCAAAATATACCCCTCCCGTCCCCCAAACCCAAACGGACCAATGCACACACAGAGACATATACTACCTCACGTTTATGTTCATTCTGTTAAGACGCTGTCCTGAAGAGAGGCAGAGGTATACAGAGTTTATGGACCAAAGCAGACTCCTGCTCAGCCTCCAACATCAATCTACACATAAATATCATACAAGTCAATAATAATAATAATAATAATCTTTCAATACTATCACAGACAGAGAGAGAGAGAGAAAGGGAGAGAGAGAGGGAGAGAGAGAGACAGAGAGAGAGAGACAGAGAGATAGACAGAGAGTGACAGAGAGAGAGAGAGAGAGAGAGAGAGAGACAGAGACAGAAAGAGAAAGAGAGAGAGAGAGAGAGAGAGAGAGAGAGAGAGAGAGAGAGAGAGAGAGAAAGAGAGAGATAGAGAGAGAGGACGATACCCACTAATTATCAAAATCCAGAAAAGAGACGTTAAATTCTACAACCACCTAAAAGGAAGCGATTCCCAAACCTTCCACAACAAAGCCATCACCTACAGAGAGATGAACCTGGAGAAGAGTCCCCTAAGCAAGCTGGTCCTGGGGCTCTGTTCACAAACACAAACACACCCTACAGAGCCCAGGACAGCAGCACAATTAGACCCGACCAAATCATGAGAAAACAAAAAGATAATTACTTGACACATTGGAAAGAATTAACAAAAAAACAGAGCAAACTAGAATGCTATTTGGCCCTAAACAGAGAGTACACAGTGGCAGAATACCTGACCACTGTGACTGACCCAAACTTAAGGAAAGCTTTGACTATGTACAGACTCAGTGAGCATAGCCTTGCTATTGAGAAAGGCCGCCGTAGGCAGACATGGCTCTCAAGAGAAGAAGACAGGCTATGTGCTCACTGCCCACAAAATGAGGTGGAAACTGAACTGCACTTCCTAACCTCCTGCCCAATGTATGACCATATTAGAGAGACATATTTCCCTCAGATTACACAGATCCACAAAGAATTCGAAAACAAATCCAATTTTGATAAACTCCCATATCTACTGGGTGAAATTCCACAGTGTGCCATCACAGCAGCAAGATTTGTGACCTGTTGCCACGAGAAAAGGGCAACCAGTGAAGAACAAACACCATTGTAAATGTATCTTAAATTTATTTTATCTTGTGTCCTTTACCATTTGTACATTATTAAAATACTGTATATATATATACTTCTATATGTGTAATGTTTACTGTTAATTTTTATTGTTTATTTCACTTTATATATTCACTTTATATATTATCTACCTCACTTGCTTTGGCAATGTTAACACGTTTCCCATGCCAATAAAGCCCTTGAATTGAATTGAATTGAATTGACAGACAGAGAGAGAGAGAGAGAGAGAGAGAGAGAGAGAGAGAGAGAGACAGGGAGAGAGGGAGAGAGAGACAGAGAGAGACAGAGAGAGACAGAGAGACAGAGAGAGACAGAGAGAGAGAGAGAGAGAGAGAGAGAGAGAGAGAGAGAGAGAGAGAGAGAGAGAGAGAGAGAGAGAGAGAGAGACAGAGAGAGAGAGAGAGAGAGAGAGAGAGGGAGAGAGAGACAGAGAGAGAGAGAGAGAGAGAGAGAGAGAGAGAGAGAGAGAGAGAGAGACAGAGAGGGAGCAATAGTCTAGGAGGGGGTGGAGGGTTTGGGGGAGACATGGGTGAGGGGGACATGGGTGAGGGGGGGGGTCTTAATAATTTTCCCTGCAGCCTCGTATTCATTCCGACCCCCAGCATGCTCCAGCCGGGCCGGGACTGGTAGACTCCATGGCAACCTCTTGGTTCAGGGGTCAGGGGGAAAGGTCGCTTTTATCTGCTAATGAGCCTGGTACCTGGGGCGATGCCTCTGCCTCCCCCCTCTCTCCCCTCTGCCTACCCTGTGTTCGCCTCCGCCTCCGCCTCCCCCTCTGTCTCTACGCCTCCTCCTCTATCTCTCCGCCTCCCCCTCTGTCTCTCTGCCTCCCCCTCTCTCTCCGCCTCCCCTCTGTCTCTCCGCCTCCCCCTCTATCTCTCCGCCTCCCCTCTGTCTCTCCGCCTCCCCCTCTGTCTCTCTGCCTCCCCCTCTGTCTCTCTGGGTTTCTCTGTCTCTCTGCCTCCTCCTCTGTCTCTCCGCCTCCCCTCTGTCTCTCTGCCTCCCCCTCTGTCTCTCTGCATCCCCCTCTGTCTCTCTGCCTCCTCCTGTCTCTCTGGGTTTCTCTGTCTCTCTGCCTCCTCCTCTGTCTCTCTGCCTCCTCCTCTGTCTCTCTGCCTCCTCCTCTGTCTCTCTTCCTCCTCCTGTCTCTCTGGGTTTCTCCGTCTCTCTGCCTCCTCCTCTGTCTCTCTGCCTCCTCCTCTGTCTCTCTGGGGTTCTCTGCCTCTCTCTGGGGTTCTCTGTCTCTGTCTCTCTGGGGTTCTCTGTCTCTCTGCCTCCCCCTCTGTCTCTCTGGGGTTCTCTGTCTCTCTGCCTCCCCTCTGTCTCTCTGGGGTTGTCTGTCTCTCTGCCTCCTCCTCTGTCTCTCTGGGGTTCTCTGTCTCTCTGGGGTTCTCTGTCTCTCTTGTCTCTCTGTCTCTCTGCCTCTTCCTCTGTCTCTCTGGGGTTCTCTGTCTCTCTGGGGTTCTCTGTCTCTCTGGGGTTCTCTGTCTCTCTGCCTCCTCCTCTGTCTCTCTGGGGTTCTCTGTCTCTCTGGGGTTCTCTGTCTCTTTGGGGTTCTCTGTCTCTCTGCCTCCTCCTCTGTCTCTCTGGGGTTCTCTGTCTCTCTGGGGTTCTCTGTCTCTCTTGTCTCTCTGTCTCTCTGCCTCTTCCTCTGTCTCTCTGGGATCCGTTGTCTCTCTGCCTCCCCCTCTGCCTCTCTGCCTCCCCCTCTGTCTCTCTGCCTCCCCCTCTGTCTCCCGTTGTGAGCTGGTGACATTCAATGAATGGGAATCAGAATAACTCCACCTCCCCCTTCCTCCTCCAGTCTATGAGCTGTGTTATGTTATGCTCCAGTCTAGGGGCTGTGTTATGCTCCAGGCTAGGGGCTGTGTTATGCTCCAGTCTAGGGGCTGTGTTATGCTCCAGTCTAGGGGCTGTGTTATGCTCCAATCTAGGGGCTGTGTTATGTTATGCTCCAGTCTAGGGGCTGTGTTATGTTATGCTCCAGTCTAGGGGCTGTGTTATGCTCCAGTCTAGGGGCTGTGTTATGCTCCAGTCTAGGGGCTGTGTTATGCTCCAGTCTAGGGGCTGTGTTATGCTCCAGTCTAGGGGCTGTGTTATGCTCCAGTCTAGGGGCTGTGTTATGTCATGCTCCAGTCTAGGGGCTGTGCTATGCTCCAGTCTAGGGGCTGTGTTATGCTCCAGTCTAGGGGCTGTGTTATGTTATGCTCCAGTCTAGGGGCTGTGCTATGCTCCAGTCTAGGGGCTGTGTTATGCTCCAGTCTAGGGGCTGTGTTATGTTATGCTCCAGTCTAGGGGCTGTGTTATGCTCCAGTCTAGGGGCTGTGCTATGCTCCAGTCTAGGGGCTGTGCTATGTTATGCTCCAGTCTAGGGGCTGTGCTATGCTCCAGTCTAGGGGCTGTGTTATGCTCCAGTCTAGGGGCTGTGTTATGCTATGCTCCAGTCTAGGGGCTGTGTTATGCTCCAGTCTAGGGGCTGTGTTATGCTCCAGTCTAGGGGCTGCGTTATGCTCCAGTCTAGGGGCTGTGTTATGCTCCAGTCTAGGGGCTGTGTTATGCTCCAGTCTAGGGGCTGTGTTATGCTCCAGTCTAGGGGCTGTGTTATGCTCCAATCTAGGGGCTGTGTTATGTTATGCTCCAGTCTAGGGGCTGTGTTATGTTATGCTCCAGTCTAGGGGCTGTGTTATGCTCCAGTCTAGGGGCTGTGTTATGCTCCAGTCTAGGGACTGTGTTATGCTCCAGTCTAGGGGCTGTGTTATGCTCCAGTCTAGGGGCTGTGTTATGCTCCAGTCTAGGGGCTGTGTTATGTCATGCTCCAGTCTAGGGGCTGTGCTATGCTCCAGTCTAGGGGCTGTGTTATGCTCCAGTCTAGGGGCTGTGTTATGCTATGCTCCAGTCTAGGGGCTGGCTGTGTTATGCTCCAGTCTAGGGGCTGTGTTATGCTCCAGTCTAGGGGCTGTGTTATGCTCCAGTCTAGGGGCTGTGTTATGCTCCAGTCTAGGGGCTGTGTTATGCTCCAGTCTAGGGGCTGTGTTATGCTCCAGTCTAGGGGCTGTGTTATGCTCCAGTCTAGGGGCTGTGTTATGTTATGCTCCAGTCTAGGGGCTGTGTTATGTTCTAGGGGCTGTGTTATGCTCCAGTCTAGGGGCTGTGTTATGCTCCAGTCTAGGGGCTGTGTTATGCTCCAGTCTAGGGACTGTGTTATGCTCCAGTCTAGGGGCTGTGTTATGCTCCAGTCTAGGGGCTGTGTTATGCTCCAGTCTAGGGGCTGTGTTATGTCATGCTCCAGTCTAGGGGCTGTGCTATGCTCCAGTCTAGGGGCTGTGTTATGCTCCAGTCTAGGGGCTGTGTTATGTTATGCTCCAGTCTAGGGGCTGTGCTATGCTCCAGTCTAGGGGCTGTGTTATGCTCCAGTCTAGGGGCTGTGTTATGCTGCTGGGCTGTTATGTTATGCTCCAGTCTAGGGGCTGTGTTATGCTCCAGTCTAGGGGCTGTGCTATGCTCCAGTCTAGGGGCTGTGCTAGTCTAGGGGCTTATGCTCCAGTCTAGGGGCTGTGCTATGCTCCAGTCTAGGGGCTGTGTTATGCTCCAGTCTAGGGGCTGTGTTATGCTATGCTCCAGTCTAGGGGCTGTGTTATGCTCCAGTCTAGGGGCTGTGTTATGCTCCAGTCTAGGGGCTGCGTTATGCTCCAGTCTAGGGGCTGTGTTATGCTCCAGTCTAGGGGCTGTGTTATGTTATGCTCCAGTCTAGGGGCTGTGTTATGCTCCAGTCTAGGGGCTGTGTTATGCTCCAGTCTAGGGGCTGTGTTATGCTCCAGTCTAGGGGCTGTGTTAGTGCTGTGTTATGCTCCAGTCTAGGGGCTGTGTTATGTTATGCTCCAGTCTAGGGGCTGTGCTATGCTCCAGTCTAGGGGCTGTGTTATGCTCCAGTCTAGGGGCTGTGTTATGCTCCAGTCTTGGGGCTGTGTTATGCTCCAGTCTAGGGGCTGTGCTATGCTCCAGTCTAGGGGCTGTGTTATGCTCCAGTCTAGGGGCTGTGTTATGTTATGCTCCAGTCTAGGGGCTGTGCTATGCTCCAGTCTAGGGGCTGTGTTATGCTATGCTCCAGTCTAGGGGCTGTGTTATGCTCCAGTCTAGGGGCTGTGTTATGTTATGCTCCAGTCTAGGGGCTGTGCTATGTTATGCTCCAGTCTAGGGGCTGTGTTATGCTCCAGTCTAGGGGCTGTGTTATGCTCCAGTCTAGGGGCTGTGTTATGCTATGCTCCAGTCTAGGGGCTGTGTTATGCTCCAGTCTAGGGGCTGTGTTATGCTCCAGTCTAGGGGCTGTGTTTTGCTCCAGTCTAGGGGCTGTGTTGTGTTATGCTCCAGTCTAGGGGCTGTGTTATGCTCCAGTCTAGGGGCTGTGTTATGCTATGCTCCAGTCTAGGGGCTGTGTTATGCTCCAGTCTAGGGGCTGTGTTATGGGCTGTGTTATGTCATGCTCCAGTCTAGGGGCTGTGTTATGCTCCAGTCTAGGGGCTGTGTTATGCTCCAGTCTAGGGGCTGTGTTATGCTCCAGTCTAGGGGCTGTGTTATGCTCCAGTCTAGGGGCTGTGTTATGCTCCAGTCTAGGGGCTGTGTTATGTTATGCTCCAGTCTAGGGGCTGTGTTATGTTATGCTCCAGTCTAGGGGCTGTGTTATGCTCCAGTCTAGGGGCTGTGTTATGTTATGCTCCAGTCTAGGGGCTGTGTTATGCTCCAGTCTAGGGGCTGTGTTATGCTCCAGTCTCAAATCAAATAAAATAAAATAAAATAAAATAAAAAATGCTCCAGTAGCAGTCTAGGGGCTGTGTTATGTTATGCTCCAGTCTAGGGGCTGTGTCTATGTTATGCTCCAGTCTAGGGGCTGTGTTATATGCTCCAGTCTAGGGGCTGTGTTATGTTATGCTCCAGTCTAGGGGCTGTGTTATGCTCCAGTCTAGGGGCTGTGTGTTATGCTCCAGTCTAGGGGCTGTATGTTATGCTCCAGTCTAGGGGCTGTGTAATGGGGCTGTATGCTCCAGTCTAGGGGGGGCTGTGTTATGTTATGCTCCAGTCTAGGGGCTGTGTTATGCTCCAGTCTAGGGGCTGTGTTATGCTCCAGTCTAGGGGCTGTGTTATGTTATGCTCCAGTCTAGGGGCTGTGTTATGCTCCAGTCTAGGGGCTGTGTTATGCTCCAGTCTAGGGGCTGTGTTATGCTCCAGTCCAGGGGCTGTGTTATGTTATGCTCCAGTCTAGGGGCTGTGTTATGCTCCAGTCTAGGGGCTGTGCTATGTTATGCTCCAGTCTAGGGCTCCACCCTCCGAAAAGTCTGCCATACAGTGGGACACTTTCCCAGACCTGCCAGGGACCCCCTTCCCGAGACCAGCGGGACCCCCTTCCCCCAGACCAGCGGGACCCCCTTCCCCCGGACCAGCGTGACCCCCTTCCCCCCCCTAGACCAGCGGGACCCCCTTCCCCCGGGACCAGCGTGACCCCTTCCCCTAGACCAGCGGGACCCCCTTCCCCCAGACCAGCGGGACCCCCTCCCCCCAGACCAGCGGGACCCCCTTCCCCCAGACCAGCGGGACCCCCTCCCCCTTCCCCCGAACCAGCGGGACCCCCTTCCCCCAGACCAGCGGGACCCCCTTCCCCCCCAACCAGCGGGACTCACTTCCCCCAGACCAGCGGGACCCCCCCCCAGACCCCCAGACCAGCGGGACCCCCTTCCCCCCCCCAGAACCAGCGGGACTCACTTCCCCCAGACCAGCGGGACCCCCTCCCCCAGACCAGCGGGACCCCCTTCCCCCAGACCAGCGGGACCCCCTTCCCCCAGACCAGCGGAACCCCCTCCCCCCAGACCAGCTGGACCCCCTTCCCCCAGACCAGCGGGACCCCCTCCCCCAGACCAGCAGGAACCCCCTTCCCCCAGACCAGGGGGACCCCCTTCCCCCAGACCAGCGGGACCCCCTTCCCCCAGACCAGCGGGACTCCCCTTCCCCCCAGCGGACCCCCCCCAGACCAGCGGGACCCCCTTCCCCCCGGACCAGCGGGACTCCCCTTCCCCCAGACCAGCGGGACCCCCTCCCCCAGACCAGCGGGACCCCCTTCCCCCGGACCAGCGGGACCCCCTTCCCCCCAGACCAGACGGGACCCCCTCCCCCAGACCAGCGGGACCCCCTTCCCCCAGGACCAGCGGGACCCCCTCCCCCCCTCCCCCAGACCAGCGGGACCCCCTCCCCCAGCGGGAAGACCAGCGGGACCCCCTTCCCCCAGACCAGCGGGACCCCCTTCCCCCAGACCAGCGGGACCCCCTTCCCCCAGACCAGCGGGACCCCCTTCCCCCAGACCAGCCAGGGACCCCCCTTCCCCCAGACCAGCGGGACCCCCTTCCCCCAGACCAGCGGGACCCCCTCCCCCAACCTTCCCCCCCCCCAGACCAGCGGGACCCCCTTCCCCCAGACCAGCGGGACCCCCTCCCCCAGACCAGCGGGACCAGCCCCTTCCCCCCAGACCAGCGGGACCCCCTCCCCCAGACCAGCGGGACCCCCTCCCCCAGACCAGCGGGACCCCCTCCCCCAGACCTATGTAATCGATGTGAAATGGCTAGCTAGTTAGCGGTGCGCACTAATAGCGTTTCAATTGGTGACATCACTTGCTCTGAGACCTTGAAGTAGTGGTTCCCCTTGCAGAGGCTTTTGTGGAGAGATGGGTAACGGGGCTTCCTGGGAGGCTGTTGTCAATGTGTGCAGAGGGTCTCTGGTTCGAGCCCAGGTAGGGACGAGGAGAGGAACGGAAGCTATACTGTTACAACTACACATGAGGAACCCCCCCGAGAGGACCTACATCCAGACAACAACACCACCAGCCTCATCCACACCCCCAGTCCAACCAATCAACACCCCTCATGTCAACCATGCCCACACCACATTTAGGCCCCCTCAGATCAGACCTATGCCCCTCCTGCCCATCCCATGCGCCCCACTCCGACAAAGAGGGCCTCAACATGGAAGTCACACATACGCCCAGGCCGTGAGCAGGCAAACAGGCCCAACCCCTACTCTTACACTAGCCCAAGCCAATGGCATGTACCAGATGCTCAGCAGGCTCTGCTCAGACTGATCTGAGGCCAAACCACATGATTAACAACATTGGACACATTATGGAACACAAAGCCTTCACTATCTCATCCTGGAATATCCAAGGCCTGAGGTCATCTGCCTTTGGCCTAAAGAGCAGGAACCAAGACTTCAAAGAAATCGGAAATACAGACATTGTCATCCTGCAAGAAACCTGGTATAGAGGAGATGGACCCACTGGTTGCCCTCTAGGCTACAGAGAGATGGCAGTCCCATCCACCAAACTACCAGGTGTGAAACAGGGAAGGGACATGTTCATTTTGTATAGAGCAGACCTAACTCACTCTATTTTACATTTGGCTAGAAATTCAAAAGGAAATGATCTCAACAGAGAAAAATGTCCTCCTGTGTGCTACCTATATCCCCCCACTAGAATCCTCATACTTTAATGAAGACATCTTCTCCATCCTCAAGGGTGAAATCAATCATTTCCAGGCCCAGGGACATGTACTAGCCTGTGGTGACCTAAATGCCAGAACTGGACAAGAACCTGACACCCTCAGCACACAGGACGACAAACGTAAAAAATTCAAAAATGAGAGCAGAATTAGGCCGATACCCGTTAATTATCCAAATCAAATCAAATATTATTGGTCACATGTTCAGCAGATGTTAATGTGAGTGTAGTGAAATGCTTGTGCCTCTAGTTCCGACAGTGCAGTAATATCTAACAATTCCCTATCAACTAGCCTAGTGGTTAGAGCATTGGACTAGTAACTGAAAGGTTGCAAGTTCAAACCCCTGAGCTGACAAGGTACAAAATCTGTCGTTCTGCCCCTGAACAGGCAGTTAACCCACTGTTCCTAGGCCGTCATTGAAAATAAGAATTTGTTCTTAACTGACTTGCCCGGTGAAATAAAGGTAAAATTAAAATGAATACACACAAATCTAAAGGGGTGAAAGAGAACATATAAGTAATATTGTAAAATACTAGATGGTATTAGATACAGTATATACATGTAATATACTGTCCGGCGCCGACAGAGATGGCCGCCTCGCTTCGCGTTCCTATGAAACTATGCATTATTTTGTTTTTTTACAGTGTTATTTCTTACATTACCCCTGGTAATCTTAGGTTTTATTACATACAGTCGGGAGGAACTACTGGATATAAGAGCAACGTCAACTCGCCAACATTACGATCAGGAATAAAACTTTCCCGAAGCGGATCCTCTGTTTGGCCCACCACCCAGGACAATGGATCGGATCCTCTGTTTGGCCCACCACCCAGGACAATGGATCGGATCCTCTGTTTGGCCCACCACCCAGGACAATGGATCGGATCCTCTGTTTGGCCCGTCACCCAGGACAATGGATCGGATCCTCTGTTTGGCCCACCTCCCAGGACAATGGATCGGATCCTCTGTTGGCCCACCACCCAGGACAATGGATCGGATCCTCTGTTTGGCCCACCACCCAGGACAATGGATCGGATCCTCTGTTTGGCCCACCACCCAGGACAATGGATCGGATCCTCTGTTTGGCCCACCACCCAGGACAATGGATCCCACCACCCAGGACAATGGATCGGATCCTCTGTTTGGCCCACCACCCAGGACAATGGATCGGATCCTCTGTTTGGCCCACCACCCAGGACAATGGATCGGATCCTCTGTTTGGCCCACCACCCAGGACAATGGATCGGATCCTCTGTTTGGCCCACCACCCAGGACAATGGATCGGATCCTCTGTTTGGCCCATGGATCGGATCCTCTGTTTGGCCCACCTGGATCGGATCCCAGGACAATGGATCGGATCCTCTGTTTGGCCCACCTCCCAGGACAATGGATCGGATCCTCTGTTTGGCCCACCACCCAGGACAATGGATCGGATCCTCTGTTTGGCCCACCACCCAGGACAATGGATCGGATCCTCTGTTTGGCCCACCTCCCAGGACAATGGATCGGATCCTCTGTTTGGCCCACCACCCAGGACAATGGGTCGGATCCTCTGTTTGGCCCACCTCCCAGGACAATGGATCGGATCTTCTGTTTGGCCCACCTCTCAGGACAATGGATCGGATCCCAGGACAATGGATCGGATCCTCTGTTTGGCCCACCTCCCAACAATGGATCGGATCCTCTGCCCCACCACCCAGGCAATGGTTGTTTTGAGTTAGTTTATTAGTGCATCGACGATGTCGTACCCACAGCAACTATTAAAACATTCCCAACCCAGAAACCGTGGATTGATGGCAGCATAACGAAACCACTGCTTTTAACCAGGGCAAGGTGACCGGAAACATGACCGAATACAGTGTAGCTATTCCCTCAGTGTTAGTGGTGGCTGTTTAACAGTCTGATGGCCTTGAGATAGAAGCTGTTATTCAGTCTCTCGGTCCCAGCTTTGATGCACCTGTACTGACCTCGCCTTCTGGATGATAGCGGGTTGAACAGGCAGTGGCTCGGGTGGTTGTTGTCCTTAACGATCTTTTTGGCCTTCCTGTGACATCGGGTGCTCTAGGTGTCCTGGAGGGCAGCTAGTTTGTTGCACCTTCTTCACCACACTGTCTGTGTGGGTGGACCATTTCAGTTTGTCCATGATGTGAACGCCGAGGAACTTAAAACCTTCCACCCTCTCCACTACTGTCCCGTCGATGTGGATAGGGGGGTGCTCCCTCTGCTGTTTCCTGAAGTCCACGATCATCTCCTTTGTTTTGTTGACGTTGAGTGTGAGGTTGTTTTCCTGACACCACACTCAGAGGATCCTCACCTCCTCCCTGTAGGCCGTCTCGTTGTTGTTGGTAATCAAGCCTACCACTGTTGTGTCGTCCGCAAACTTGATGATTGAGTTGGAGGCGTGCATGGCCACGCAGTCGTGAGTGAACAGGGAGTACAGGAGAGGGCTGTGCACGCACCCTTGTGGAGCCCCAGTGTTGAGGGTATAGTAAAATGTTGGTATAGTATACTATTGGTATAGTATGATATTGGTATAGTATGATATTGGTACAGTATGATATTGGTATAGTATGATATTGGTACAGTATGATATTGGTATAGTATGATATTGGTATAGTATGATATTGGTACAGTATGATATTGGTATAGTATGATATTGGTATAGTATGATATTGGTACAGTATGATATTGGTATAGTAGGCTATTGGTATGGTATGATACGGTTATAGTATAATATTGGTATAGTATGATATTGGTCTCTCTCTCTCCCTCTCTCTCTCCCTCTCTCTCTCTCTTTCTCTCTCTCTCTCTCTGTCTCTCTCTCTCCCTTCCTCTCTCTCTCTCTTCCTCTCTCTCTCTAAACGCTCTTCCCTCCCCCCTGCCCCCTCACTCTCTCTAAACGCTTCCTTACCTCCCCCTGCCCCCTCTCTCTCTCTCTCTCTCTCTCTCTAAACGCTTCCTTCCCTCCCCCTGCCCCCTCACTCTCTCTCTCTCTCTCTCTCTCTAAAATGCTTCCTTCCTTCCCTCCCCTCCCCCTGCCCCTCTCTCTCTCTCTCTCTCTCTCTCTAAACGCTTCCTTCCCTCCCCCTTCCCCCTCTCTCTCTCTCTCTCCTTCCCCCTTTTTCCCTCTCAACCTGAAAGGCCAAGGGTCCAGTGGTTCACTGACTTCAATCCATCCACAGCTGACTGACTGATTCAGACTGACTGCTGCTGACAGGGACAGAGTACTCTAACTCGAGTAGGAGGAAGACTTCTTATTTTCAGAAATATCAACTCATAGACAAAAAGTACCTTTGTGGGCTCCAACCTAAAAAGGGGACACTTTGTATTGTCGGCAAGTGTAATTATGACCAGTGCTTGACTTGGAATGAAATAGATGCTGTGCTGACCGTTACTCATTTTGTGTGCCAGTACTGTTTATATTTAGGTGAACAGGAACTCTGCAATACTTTTCAGATAATTTTCTATATTAACGGTGCAGGAACTCAAACAGTGGAAAACTGTAGGTGCTGGTACACAGATGGGTGTGACTCTAAGCCGTGGTTCAAGGCTTTTAATAGCAGTAAGGCACACGACAAATCAAATCGAATTAACCTTAATTTAAAAGTGCATTGAAACTCAATAAAATCTAAAACAACAGATATGAAAATATATGTCATATCGTCGCATACAGTCTGTCTTTCATGGACATTATGACAGCTGCTGTGGCTAATCTCAGACATTTCTAGTCCGAGGCTGAATCACAAATAGCACCCTATTCCCTATGTAGTGCACTCCTTTAGACCAGAGCCCTATTCCCTATGTAGTGCACTCCTTTAGACCAGAGCCCTATTCCATATGTAGTGCATTCCTTTAGACCAGAGCCCTATTCCATATGTAGTGCATTCCTTTAGACCAGAGCCCTATTCCCTATGTAGTGCATTCCTTTAGACCAGAGCCCTATTCCATATGTAGTGCATTCCTTTAGACCAGAGCCCTATTCCCTATGTAGTGCACTCCTTTAGACCAGAGCCCTATTCCATATGTAGTGCATTCCTTTAGACCAGAGCCCTATTCCCTATGTAGTGCACTCCTTTAGACCAGAGCCCTATTCCCTATGTAGTGCACTCCTTTAGACCAGAGCCCTATTCCCTATGTAGTGCACTCCTTTAGACCAGAGCCCTATTCCATATGTAGTGCATTCCTTTAGACCAGAGCCCTATTCCATATGTAGTGCACTCCTTTAGACCAGAGCCCTATTCCCTATGTAGTGCACTCCTTTAGAACAGAGCCCTATTCCCTATGTAGTGCACTCCTTTTAACAGGGCCCTAGAGCCCCCTATTCCATATGTAGTGCATTCCTTTAGACCAGAGCCCTATTCCATATGTAGTGCATTCCTTTAGACCAGAGAACCTATTCCCTATGTCTGCACTCCTTTAGAACAAGGCCCTATTCCCTATTATATGGTGCATATATGGTGTGACTGTTTAACAGGGCCCTATAGAACCCTATTCCCTATATAGTGCACTACTTATATGACCAGGTCCCTATATGAACCCTATTCCCTATATTTATAGTATTATATATTGTGACAGGGCCCTTTAAGAACCCTATTCCCTATATCTCTGGCCCATATTTAATGACTGCATTATATTATCTATTATATGACTGTATTATATATGGTGTGACTGTATTATATGACTGTATTATATATGGTGTGACTGTATTATATATGGTGTGACTGTATTATATATTTAATGGCTGTATTATATATGGTGTGACTGTATTATATATTTAATGACTGTATTATATATGGTGTGACTGTGTTGTATATTTAATGACTGTATTATATATGATGTGACTGTATTATATATTTAATGACTGTAGTATATATGGTGTGACTGTGTTGTATATTTAATGACTATTATATATGGTGTGACTGTATTATATATGGTATGACTGTATTATTTGTGGTGTGACTGTATTATATATGGTGTGACTGTATTATATATGGTATGACTGTATTATTTGTGGTGTGACTGTATTATATATGGTGTGACTGTATTATATATGGTGTGACTGTAATATATATGGTGTGACTGTATTATATATGGTGTGACTGTATTATATATGGTGTGACTGTGTTGTATATTTAATGACTGTATTATATATGGTGTGACTGTGTTGTATATTTAATGACTGTATTATATATGGTGTGACTGTATTATATATTTAATGACTGTATTATATATGGTGTGACTGTGTTGTATATTTAATGACTGTATTATATATGGTGTGACTGTATTATATGACTGTATTATATATGGGGTGACTGTATTATATATGGTGTGACTGTATTATATGACTCTATTATATATGGCGTGACTGTATTATATATGGTGTGACTGTATTATATATGGTGTGACTGTATTATATATTTAATGACTGTATTATATATGGTGTGGCTGTGTTGTATATTTAATGACTGTATTATATATGGTGTGACTGTGTTGTATATTTAATGACTGTATTATATATGGTGTGACTGTATTATATATTTAATGACTGTATTATATATGGTGTGACTGTGTTGTATATTTAATGACTGTATTATATATGGTGTGACTGTATTATATATTTAATGACTGTATTATATATGGTGTGACTGTATTATATATGGTGTGACTGTATTATTTGTGGTGTGATTGTATTATATATGGTGTGACTGTATTATATGACTGTATTATATATGGTGTGACTGTATTATATATGGTGTGGCTGTATTATATATGGCGTGACTGTATTATTTGTGGTGTGACTGTATTATATATGGTGTGACTGTATTATGTTACTGTATTATATATGGTGTGACTGTATTATATGACTGTATTATATATGGCGTGACTGTATTATATATGGTGTGACTGTATTATATGTGGTGTGACTGTATTATATGACTGTATTATATATGGCGTGACTGTATTATATATTGTGTGACTGTATTACATATGGTGTGACTGTATTATATATGGTGTGACTGTATAATATATGGTGTGACTGTATTATGTGACTGTATTATAAATGATGTGACTGTATTATATATGGTATGACTGTATTATATATGGTGTGACTGTATTATATATGGTGTGACTGTGTTATATATGGTGTGACTGTATTATATATGGTGTGACTGTATTATATATGGCGTGACTGTATTATATATGGTATGACTGTATTACATATGGTGTGACTGTATTATATATGGTGTGACTGTATTATGTGTGGTGTGACTGTATTATATATGGAGTGACTGTATTATATATGGTGTGACTGTATTATGTGACTGTATTATAAATGGTATGACTATTGTATATGGCGTGTCTGTATTATATATGGTGTGACTGTATTATATATTTAATGACTGTATTATATATGGTGTGACTGTGTTATATATTGTATGAATGTGTTATACATGGCATGACAGTATTAAATATGGTGTGACTGTATAACTGACAGCTTCACCTGGAATGCTTTTCCAACAGTCTTGAAGGAGTTCCCACATATGCTGAGCACTTGTTGGCTGCTTTTCCTTCAATCTGAGGTCTGACTCATCCCAAACCATCTCAATTAGGTTGAGGTCGGGTGATTGTGGAGGCCAGGTCATCTGATGCAGTACTCCATCACTCTCCTCCTGGTCAAATAGCCCTTACACAGCCTGGAGTTGTGTTTTGGGTCATTGTCCTGTTGAAAACAAAGGATAGTCCCACTAAGCCCAAACAAGATGGGATGGTGTATCACTGCAGAATGCTGTGGTAGCCATGCTGGTTAAGTGTGCCTTGAATTCTAAATAAATCACAGACAGTGTCACCAGCAAAGTACCCCTCACACCTTCACACCTCCTCCTCCACGATGGGAAATACACATGCAGAGATCATCTGTTCACCCACACCACGTCTAACAAAGACACAGCAAATGGAATCAAAAATATCAAATTTGGACTCCAGACTAAAGGACAGATTTCCACCAGTCTAATGTCCATTGCTCGTGTTTCTTGGCCCAATCAAATCTCTTCTTATTATTGGTGTCCTTTAGTAGTGGTTTCTTTGCAGCAGTTCGAACATTAAATTCCATGATTCATGCAGTCTCCTCTGAACAGTTGATGTTGAGATGTGTCTGTACCTTGAACTCTGTGAAGCATTTATTTGGGCTGCAATTTCTGTGGCTGGTAACTCTAATGAACATATCCTCTGCAGTAGAGGTACCTCTGGGTCTTCCTTTCCTGTGGCAGTCCTCATGAGAGCCAATTTCATCACAGCGCTTTTTTTGCGACTGCACTTGAAGAAACTTTCAAATGTTCCATATTGACTGACCTTCATGTCTTAAAGTAATGATGGACTGTTGTTTCTCTTTGCTTATTTGAGCTGTTCTTGCCATAATATGGACTTGGTCTTTAACCAAATAGGGCTATCTTCGGTATACCACCCCTATCTTGTCACAACACAACTAATTGGCTCAAACTCATTAAAGAAGGAAAGAAATTCCACAAATTACATTTTTAGAAGGCACACCTGTTAATTGAAATGCATTCCAGGTGACTACCTCATGAAGCTGGTTGAGAGAATGCCAAAAGTGTGCAAAGCTGTCATCAAGGCAAAGGGTGGCTACCTGAATAATCTCAAATATAAAATATAACTTGATTTATTAAACACTTTTTTGGTTACTTACATGATTCCATAAGTGTTATTTCATAGTTTTGATGTCCTCACTATTATTCTACAATGTAGAAAATAAGAAAAATAAAGAAAAACCCTGGAATGAGTAGGTGTTGTAAAACTTTTGACCGGTAGTGTATATGGGCGTGCATTATATATTCTATGACAGTATTATATATTCTATGACAGTATTATATATTCTATGACTGTATTATATATTCTATGACTGTATTATATATTCTATGACTGTATTATATATTCTATGACAGTATTATATATTCTATGACAGTATTATATATTCTATGACAGTATTATATATTCTATGACTGTATTATATATTCTATGACAGTATTATATATTCTATGACAGCATTATATATTCTATGACATATTATATATTCTATGACTGTATTATATATTCTATGACAGTATTATATATTCTATGACAGTATTATATATTCTATGACAGCATTATATATTCTATGACAGTATTATATATTCTATGACTGTATTATATATTCTATGACAGTATTATATATTCTATGACAGCATTATATATATTCTATATATTCTATGACAGTATTATATTCTATATTATATATTCTATGACAGTATATATATATATTATTCTATGACAGCATTATATATACTATATTATATATTCTATGACAGCATTATATATATGTATATATATGGCGTGAATATATTATATATGGGGTGAATATATTATATATGGCGTGAATATATTATATATGGCGTGAATATATTATATATGGCGTGAATATATTATATATGGCGTGAATATATTATATATGGCGTGAATATATTATATATGGCGTGAATATATTATATATGGCGTGAATATATTATATATGGCGTGAATATATTATATATGGGGTGAATATATTATATATGGCGTGAATATATTATATATGGGGTGAATATATTATATATGGCGTGAATATATTATATATGGCGTGAATATATTATATATGGCGTGAATATATTATATATGGCGTGAATATATTATATATGGTATGAATATATTATATATGGTGTGAATATATTATATATGGCGTGAATATATTATATATGGCGTAATATATTATATATGGCGTGAATATATTATATATGGCGTGAATATATTATATATGGGGTGAATATATTATATATGGCGTGAATATATTATATATTGTGTGAATATATTATATATGGCGTGAATATATTATATATGGCGTGAATATATTATATATGGCGTGAATATATTATATATGGTGTGAATATATTATATATGGTGTGAATATATTATATATGGCGTGAATATATTATATATGGCGTGAATATATTATATATGGCGTGACAGTGTCCTGACTGACTGGAGTGGGCATGGAAACAGTTGTAGCACTCTAGTCTGTGTGAATTCATCATTAATGTCATAGCTATCAGGCCCTGTGGAGCTGTGGAGAATGGAGATAACTGGTAGAAGGATGCCCCCTTCTGGTTTAAAGTGAAATCTCCAGCATCATTCTCCAGGTTGACACAGTAGCTGTCCTTTTGCAGTTATGTGGAGGAAAAACGCCAAATGAAATTTGCTCATTCAGCTTTTTCTAAAGGCAGCTTAGTAAAGTCCACTCTAAAACGCAGTTCGACTCTACAGAGATATTGGTATGGGGAAGAGGGGGTTGAAAGAAGTGAGGGAATAGGGGACAGGGGCTAGGGGACAGAGTTATCGGAGAAGGGGCTAGGGGACAAGGGCTAGAGGACAGAGTTATCGGAGAAGGGGCTAGGGGACAGAACTAGGAGACAGAGCTAGGGGACAGAGTTATCGGACAAGGGGCTAGGGGACAGAGCTAGGGACAGAGTTATTGGACAAGGGCTAGGGACAGAAACTAGGGACAAGGGGTTAGGGACAGAGTTATCAGACAAATGGGCTAGGGACAGAGCTAGGGACAGAGTTATTGGACAAGGGGCTGGGACAGAAACTAGGGACAGAGTTATCGGACAAGGGCTAGGAGACAGAAATAGGGACAGAGCTAGGGACAGAGTTATCGGACAAGGAGCTAGGGACAGAGTTATCGGACAAGGGCTAAAGGGACAGAGCTAGGGACAAGGGGTAGGGACAGAGTTATCGGGTGTGGGCTAGGGACAGAGCTAGGGACAAAAACTAAAGGGACAGAGTTATCGGACAAAGGGCTAGGGACAGAGCTAGGTACAGAGCTAGGGGACAGATTATCAGACAAAGGCTAGGGACAGAAACTAGGGGAAAAAGTTATCGGACAAGTATTAGGTTACAGAAACTAGGGGACAGAGTTATTGATTAAGGACTAGGGACAGAAACTAGGGACAGAGTTATCGGACAATTAACTAGAGACAAGCTAGGGACAGAGTCTCAGACAAAGCCAGGGACAGATTATCAGACAATGGGGACAAGGAGCCCTTACAGAGCTAGGGACAGAGTTATCGGACAAGGGCCTGGGACAAAGAGCTAGGGGACAGAGTTAAAAGGGACAAGATGGGACTAGGGACAGAATGCTAGGGTATGACAGCAAAGTGACAAGACTTGAAAATAGGACAGAAACAGACAGAAGTAGCAAACAAAGACAAGGTCCAGGGGACAGAGCTATGGGAGAGATTATCTGGACAAGGTATGGACAAAGCTAGGGACAAAATGGACTAGGAGATAGATTATGGACAAAGACTAAGGACAGAGTAGGGACAAACAGGGCTAGGGACAGAGCTAAGGGACAGACTTATCGGACAAGGGGCTAGGGACAGAGTTATCGACAAGGGCCAGGGGACATTAGGACAAGGGGCTAGGGACAGAGCTAGGACAAGGGGCTAGGGACAGAGCTAGGGTACAAGGGGCGAGGGGACAGACTTATCGACAAGGGGCTAGGGACAGAGCTAGGGACAGAGTGTTATCGGACAAGGGCAGGACAGAGCTAGGGACAGAGCTAGGGACAGAGTTATCGACAAGGGCCAGGGACAGAGCTAGGGGACAAGGGGCTAGGGGACAGAGTTATCGGACAAGGGTAGGGACAGAGCTAGGGGACAAGGGCTAGGGGACAGAGTTATCGACAAACTAGGGACAGAGCTAGGGCACAGAGCTAGGGACAGAGTTATCGGACAAGGGCAATAGGGGACAGAGCAAGGGACAGAGCCTCGGACAAGGGGCTAGGGGACAGAAACTAGGGACAGAGTTATTGGAACAAACCAGGGGACAGAGTTATCGGACAGAGCTAGGGACAGACTAGGGGACAGAGTTATCGACAAGAGCTAGGGACAGAGCATCGGGACAAGGAGCTAGGGACAGAGTTATCGGACAAGAGCTAGGGGACAGAGCAGGGGACAGAGATCAGACAAGAGGGACAGAGGGACAAGGGGCTAGGGGACAGAGTTATCGGACAAAAGGGACAGAGCTAGGGACAGAGCTAGGGACAGAGTTATCGGACAAGGAGCTAGGGACAGAACTAGGGACAGAGTTATCGGACAAGGCTAGGGACAGAGCTAGGGGACAAGGGGCTAGGGACAGAGCTAGGGACAAGGGGTTAAAGGACAGAGATCGGACAAGGGGCTAGGGACAGAGCTAGGGACAGAGTTAACAAGGGGGACAGAGCTAGGGACAGAGCTAGGGACAGAGTTATCGGACAAATAGGGACAGAGCTAGGGACAAGGGCTAGGGGACAGAGTTATCGGACAAGGCAAAGGGACAGAAACTAGAGACAAGGGCTAGGGGACAGAGCTTACAGACTTTCGGACAAGGGGACAGGGACAGAGCTAGGGACAAGGGGCCAGGGACAGAGTTATCGGACAAGGGGCAAGGGACAGAGCTAGGGACAAAGCTAGGGACAGAGTCTTTAACAAAGCTAGGGACAGAGTTATCCACAAAGGGCTAGGGACAGAGCTAGGGACAAGGGCTAAACAGAGCATCGGACAAAGGGCTAGGGGACAGAAACTAGGGACAGAAATGCATTGGTGAAGACTAGGGGACAGACAGAAACTAGGAGACAGGGACAGAGCTAGGTGACAGAGTTATCGGACAAGGGCCAGGGGACAGAAACTAGGACAGAGCTATCAGACAAGGACAAGTTATTAACAAGAGCTAGGGGACAGAGGACAGACTAATGATTCTAGGGGACAGAGTCTAGAGACAGAGCTAGGACAGAGTTATCGGACAAGGGCTATGGGACAGAAACTAGGACAGAGTATCGGTTGTAAGGGCCACTTTTGACAGAGCTAGGGGACAAGGGCCAGGGGATAGAGTTATCAGACAAGTATTAAAGGGACAGAGCTAGGGACAAATAGGGACAGAGTGCTCGGACAAATTCAAAGGGACAGAAACTAGGACAGAGCTAGGACAGGGCCATATTCATAGACAGAGCTAGGGACAAGAGGGCTAGGACAGATTAGGGGACAAGGGGCTAGGGACAGAGCTAGGGTACAAGGGGCTAGGGGACAGACTTATCGGACAAGGGGCTAGGGACAGAGCTAGGACAGAGTATATCGGACTGTAATAGCTAGGGACAGAGCAGGGACAGAGCTAGGACAGAGTTATCGGACAGAGGGCCAGGACAGATTATCACACAAAAATTAGGACAGAAACTAGGTGACAAGCCATTAGGACAAGAGCCTAGGGATAAGGGGCCAGGGGAACAGATTAGGGAACAAAGCAAGGGGACAGATTAGGGACAAAAGGCAAAGGACAGAAATAGGACAAGAAAGGGGACATTAGCTCAGGGGGACAAGGGGCTATGGACAGAAACTAGGGACAGAGCTATAGGGACAGAGTTATCGGACAAAAACTAGGACAGAGCTAGGGACAGAGACAATCGGGACAGATAATACTAGGACAGAAGCCAGGACAAGGGCCAGCGGGACAGGGGGACAGAGCTAGGACAGAGCTATTTAGGACAAGAGCTAGGGACAGAGCCATAGACAAGGCCAGGGAAGAGATACAAGACAAGGGACAAAGGACAGAGCCAGGACAAGAACTATAGGACAGAGCTAGAATACAAGGGCCATCAGACAAAAACTAAAAGGACAAGGGGCTAGGACAGAGTTATCGGACAAGGAAGGGGGACAGAAACTAGGGGACAGAGTTAGAGACAAGGGGACAGAGCTAGGGACAGAATACTAGGACAATGAGGCTAGGACAGACTAGGGACAAAGCAAGAGGACAGAGCAAGGGACAAGAGGCTTATGGGACAGAGCTGGACAGAGCCTACTGACAAGGGGCCAGGGCACAGGGCACTCTAGGGACAAGGGCCAGGGACAGAGCTATCGGACAGGCCTGGGACAGAGCTAGGGACAAGGGGCTAGGACAGATATCGGTTGAAGGGCCAGGGACAGAGCCTTGGACAAGTGAAAGGGACAGCATCATTCTCCAAGGCTGACAGAGCCTTTTGCAGATTATGTGGACAGACAGAAAAGCTAAAACAAGGCTCATTCAGAGCTTTTCTAAAGAGCTAGGGACAGACTCTAGGAGACTCCACAGAGCTCGGACAAGGGACTGAGATGGACAGAGCTAGGGACAAGAGCTAGGGACAGAGTTATCGGACAAGGGGCTCAGGGACAGAGCCAGGGACAGAGTTATCGGACAAGGGCTGGAGAGCTTAGGAGACAGAGCTAGGGGACAGAGCCAGGGACAAGGGGCTAGGGACAGAAGCTAGGGGACAGAATTATCAGGACAAAAGCTAGGGACAGAGCTAGAATACAAACAGGGACAAAGCCATCGGACAAGAGGGCTAGAGCTCAGGACAGAGCCAAAGACAGAATTACAACAAAGCTCAGACACAAGAGCTAGGGGACAGAGCCTCGGACAAGGGCTAGGGACAGAGCTAGGGACAGAGCTCAGAGGACAGAGTTATCGGACAAGGAGCTAGGGACAGAGTTACAGGACAAGGGCTCGGACAAGGGAGCTACTGACAAACTAGGGACAGAGTTATCGGACAAGGGCCTAGGGACAGACATTTAAACAGGGAAAGAGCTAGGACAGAAAACTAGCCGGGACAGAGCATGCGCAGACAAAGCTAGGGGACAGAGTTATCGGACAAGAAACAAACAGAAACTAGGCTGACCCACAGTTATCGGCCAAGATTGTTCCTAGGGACAAGAGCTAGGGACAGACAACAACAAGGAGCTAGGGACAAGAGCTAGGGACAGAGTTATCGGACAGGGAGCTAGGAGACAGAGCTGGGGACAGACAGGACAAGAGCCAGGGGACAGAGTTATCGGACAAGGATAGGTCAGAGCAGGGACAGAGTTATCAGACACAAAGCTAGGACAGAGCTAACTACAAGGGGCAAGGGAAGAGTTAGAGACAGAGAAATAGGGGACAGAGCTATCGGACAGAAAGGGACAGAGTTATTGGACAAGGACAGGGACAGAGCCCGGGACAAGAACTGGGACAGAGTTATCGGACAAGGCTAGGGACAGGGCTAGGGACAGAGTTATTGGAACAAGGGGCTAGGGGACAGAGCTAGGGACAGAGCTAGGGACAAGGGACAGAGCCCTATCGGACAAGGGGCTAGGGGACAGAGCTAGGACAAGAGCTAGCTAGAGCTAGGACAAGCTAGGGGACAGAAACAGGGGACAGAGCTATCGGACAAGGGGCTAGGGGACAGAGCTAGGAGTGTGGTGGGCAGGGACAGAGCCAAGGACAGAGCCAGGGACTGATTATCAGGGAACAGAGGGGACAGAGTTATCCACAAGATAGGGACAGAGCTAGGGACAGAGCTAGGGACAGAGTTATCGGACAAGGGGCTAGGGGACAGAGCTAGGGGACAAGGGGCAAGGGACAGAGTTATCGGACAAGGGAAAGCTGGGGACAGAGCTGAGACAAAACTAGGGGACAAAGCTAGGACAGAGCTTTAGGACAGATGCTAGGGACAGAAACTGGGGACAGAGTTATCGGGGAAGGGGCTAGGGGACAGAGCTAGGGGACAAGGGGCCAGGGGACAGAGGGCTAGGGGACAGAGCTAGGGGACAGAGTTATTGGACAGAAACCTAGGGGACCAGAGCTAGGGGAAGGCCATCGGACAGAGCTAGGGAGACAGAGCTGGGGACAGAGCTAGGGACAGAGCTATCGGACCAGAAGGACAGAGCTAGGGACAGAGCTATCAACAGCTGGGACAGAGACTGAAACAGAGCTCTCAGGAGACAGAGCTAGGGGACAGAGCCACAACGGGCATTGGACAGAGCTAGGGACAGAGCTAGGGACAGAGCATCGGACAAGGGGCCAGGGACAGAGCTAGGGGACAGAGTTATTGGACAAGGGGCTAGGGACAGAGCTAGGGGACAAGGGGTTAGGGGACAGAGTTATCGGACAAGGGCTAGGGACAGAGCTAGGGACAGAGCTATTGGACAAGGACAGGCTAGGGACAAGAGCTAGGGACAGAATACATATCGGACAAGGGGCTAGGGACAGAGCTAGGGGACAGAGCTCTCAGAGTATACTGACAGGGCCAGCTAGGGACAGAGTTATCGGACAAGGGGCCAGGGACAGAGCTAGGGACAGAAACTAGGGACAGAGCTATCCGGACAGGGGCTAGGGGACAGAGCTAGGGACAGAGGGACAGGACAGAGTTATTACGCATAGGGACAGAGCTATCAGGGGACAGAGCCAGGGGGACAGAACATAGGGACAGAGCTGGGGACAGAAATTAGGGACAAGAGCTAGGGAGTTATTGGACAAGAGCTAGGGACAGAGCTAGGGACAGAGTTATCGGACAAAGGGGCTAGGGACAGAGCTAGGGACAGAGTTATCGGACAAGGAGCTAGGGGACAGAGTTATCGGACAAGGAGCTAGGGACAGAGCTAGGGACAGAGTTATCGGACAAGGGGCTAGGGAGCTAGGGACAGAGTTATCGGACAAGGGGCTAGGGACAGAGCTAGGGACAGAGTTATCAGAGACAAGGGGCTAGGGGACAGAGCTAGGGACAGAGCATCAGACAGGGGCTTAGGGACAGAGCTAGGGACAGAGGCTAGGGGACAGAGTTATCGGACAAGGGCTAGGGGACAGAGCTAGGGACAGAGCCACTGGACAAGGGCCAGGGACAGAGCTAGGGGTCAGAGCTGGGACAGAGCTAGGGGGTCAGAGCTAGGGACAGAGTTATCGGACAGAGCTTGGGACAGAGCTAGGGGACAGAGCTATCGGACAAGGGCTAGGGGACAGAGCTAGGGACAAGGGCCTAGGGACAGAGCTATCGGACAAGGGCCAGGGACAGAGCCAGGGGACAGAGCTAGGGGACAGAGTTATCGGACAAGGGGCCAGGGGACAGAGCTAGGGTACAGGGACAGAGTTATCGGACAAGGGGCTAGGGGACAGAGCTAGGACAGAGTTATCGGACAAGGGGCTAGGGACAGAGCTTGGGACAAGGGGGGACAGAGGGGACAGAGTTATCGGACAAGGGCTAGGGACAGAGCTAGGGGACAGAGCCATCGGACAAGGGGCCAGGGACAGAGCTAGGGACAGGGCTAGGGACAGAGCTAGGGACAGAGTTATCGGACAAGGGGCTAGGGACAGAGCTAGGGACAAGGGGCTAGGGACAGAGTTATCGGACAGAGCTAGGGGACAGAGCTAGATCTGACAAGGGCCAGGGACAGGGCTAGGGACAGAGTTATCGGACAAGGGGCAGGGACAGAGCTAGGGGACAGAGCTAGGGGACAGAGTTATCGGACAAGGGGCTAGGGGACAGAGCTAGGGGACAGAGTTATCGGACAAGGGGCTAGGGACAGAGTTATCGGACAGAGGGCTATTGGACAAGGAGCTAGGGGACAGAGCTAGGGGACAGAGTTATCGGACAAGGGGCTAGGGACAGAGCTAGGGACAGAGTAATGGACAAGGGGCTGGGGACAGAGCTAGGGACAAGGGCTAGGGGACAGAGTTATCAGACAAGCCAGGACAGGGGACAGAAATAGAGCTAGAGACAGAGCCAGGACAGAGTTATCGGACAAGGGGCTAGGGACAGAGCTAGGACAAGGGCCAGGGACAGGCGCCTAGGGAACAGAGCAATCGGACAAGGGCCAGGGGACAGAGCTAGGGACAAGGGCTAGGGACAGAGCTTAGGGACAAGGGCTAGGGACAGAACTAGGGACAGAGTTGTAGGACAGAGGGCAGGGACAGAGCTAGGGGACAAGGGGCTAGGGGACAGAGCCAGGGGACAGAGCTACGGACAAGAGCCAGGGGACAGAGGCTAGGGACAGAGTTATCGGACAAATAGAGGCTAGGGACAGAGCTAGGGACAGAGCATTAGACAAGGGGCTAGGAGCTAGGGGACAGAGTTATCGGACAATGGGCTAGGGGACAGAGCTAGGGACAGAGCCAGGGACAGAGTTATCGGACAAGGGGCTAGGGACAGAGCTAGGGGACAGAGCATCGGACAAGGGGCCAGGGGACAGAGCTAGGACAAGGCCACAGAGCTAGGGACAGAGTTATCGGACAAGGGGCTAGAGCCAGGGACAGAGCTAGGACAAGGGGCTAGGGGACAGAGCCAGGGACAGAGCCAGGGATAGAAACTAGGGACAGAGCTAGGGACAGACCTTATCGACAAGGGCTAGGGACAGAGCTAGGGACAGAGCATCGGACAAGGGGCCAGGGAGACAGAGCAGGGACAAGGCTAGGGACAGAGTTATCGGGACAAGGAGCTAGGGACAGAGCCAGGGACAGGACACAGGGGCTAGGGGACAGAGCTAGGGGACAAGGGGCCAGGGGACAGAGTTATCGGACAAGGGCTAGGGACAGAGCTAGGGGACAAGGGCCAGGGACAGAGTTATCGGACAAGGGCTAGGGACAGAGCTAGGGTACAGAGCTAGGGGACAGAGTTATCGGACAAGGGCTAGGGACAGAGCTAGGGGACAGAGAAGGGGACAGAGCTGGGGACAGAGTTATCGGACAAGGGGCTAGGGACAGAGCTAGGGACAGAGCTAGGGGACAGAGTTAGGGACAAGAGCCAGGGGACAGAGCTAGGGACAGAGCCATCGGACAAGGGGCTAGGGACAGAGCTAGGGACAACAGGGACAGAGAGCCAGGGCCAGAGCCAGGGGACAGAGTTATCAGACAAGGGGACAGGGGACAGAGCTGGGGACAGAGCTATCGGACAAGGGGCTAGGGACAGAGCCATCGGACAGGCTAGGGACAGAGCCAGGGACAGAGTTATCGGACAAGGGGCTAGGGGACAGAGCTAGGGGACAGAGCCAGGGGACAGAGTTATCGGACAAGGGGCCAGGGACAGAGCTAGGGACAGAGTTATCGGACAAGGGGCTAGGGACAGAGCTATCGGACAAGGGGCTAGGGACAGAGCTATCAGACAAGGGGCTGAGGGACAGAGCTAGGGACAGAGGGGCTCAGACAGAGCTAGGGACAGAGCTAGGGACAAGAGCTAGGGACAGAGTTATCGGACAAGGCTAGGGACAGAGCTGAGGACAGAGTTATCGGACAAGGGCCAGGGACAGAGCTAGGGACAGAGTTATCGGACAAGGCTGGGGACAGAGCTAGGGACAGAAATAGGGACAGACTTATCGGACAAGGGAGCTAGGGGACAGAGCTAGGGGACAGAGTTATCGGACAAGGGCTAGGGGACAGAGGCTAGGGGACAGAGCTAGGGACAGAGTTATCGGACAAGGGGCCTAGGGGACAGAGCTAGGGACAGAGCATCGGACAAGGTTAGGGACAGAGCTAGGGACAAGGCTAGGGACAGAGTTATCGGACAAGGCCAGGGGACAGAGCTAGGGGACAGAGCTTATCGGACAAGGGCTAGGGGACAGAGCTATCGGACAAGGGCTAGGGACAGAGTTAGGACAGAGCAGGAAGAGCTAGGGACAGAGGCTAGGGGACAAGGGCCAGGAGGGACAGAGCTAGGGACAGAGTATCGGACAAGGGCTAGGGACAGAGCTAGGGGACAAGGGGCTAGGACAAGGGGCTATCGGACAAGGGCTAGGGGACAGAGCTAGGGGACAGAGTTATCGGACAAGGGCTAGGGACAGAGCTGGGGCCAGGACAGAGCTAGGGACAGAGTTATCGGACAAGGGCTAGGGACAGAGCTAGGGACAGAGTTATCGGACAAGGGGCAGGGACAAGGGCTAGGGACAGAGCTTATCGGACAAGGGGCTAGGGGACAGAGCTTAGGGACAGAGTTATCGGACAAGGGCTAGGGGACAGAGCTAGGGACAGAGTTAGGGACAGAGGGCTATCGGACAAAATAGGGGACAGAGCTAGGGACAGAGCCATCGGACAAGGGCCAGGGGACAGAGCTAGCGGACAACGGGGCTAGGGGACAGAGCCTAGGGACAGAGCTAGGGGACAAGGGCTAGGGACAGAGGCTAGGGACAGAGCTATCGGACAGAGCTAGGGGACAAGCAGGGGACAGAGTTATCGGACAAGGGCTAGGGACAGAGCCAGGGACAGAGCATCGGACAAGGGCTAGGGGACAGAGCTAGGGACAGGGCTAGGGGACAGAGCTATCGGACAAGGGGTTAGGGGACAGAGCTATCGGACAAGGGCTAGGGACAAGCCAGGGGACAGAGCCATCGGACAGAGCTAGGGACAGAGCTATCGGGACAAGGGGCTAGGGGACAGAGTTATCGGACAAGGGGCTTAGGGACAGAGCTAGGGCACAGAGCTAGGGGACAGAGTTATCGGACAAGGGGCTAGGGACAGAGCTAGGGACAGAGTTATCGGACAAGGGGCTAGGACAGAGCTAGGGACAAGGGGCTACAAGGGCCAGGACAGAGTTATCGGACAAGGGCTGGGGACAGAGCCAGGGACAGAGCTAGGGACAGAGGCAGGGACAGAGGGGACAGAGTTCGGACAAGGGCTAGGGGACAGAGCCAGGGACAGAGTTATCGGACAAGGGGCTAGGGGACAGAGCTAGGGGACAGAGCTAGGGACAGAGCTCGGACAAGGGCCAGGAGACAGAGTTATCGGACAAGGGGCTAGGGACAGAGCTAGGGACAGAGTTATCGGACAAGGGGCTAGGGACAGAGCTAGGGACAGAGCTAGGGACAGAGTTATCGGACAAGGGGCTAGGGACAGAGCTAGGGACAGAGTTATCGGACAAGGGCTAGGAGACAGAGTTATCGGGACAAGCTTATCAGACAAGGACAGAGCTAGGGGACAGAGCTAGGGGACAGAGCTATCGGACAAGGACAGAGCTAGGGACAGAGCCAGGGACAGAGTTAGCGGACAAGGGCAGAGGGGACAGAGCTAGGGGACAGAGGGGACAGGGGACAGCTAGGGACAGAGCCATCGGACAAGGGGCCAGGGACAGAGCTAGGACAGAGCTAGGGACAGAGTTATCGGACAAGGCTAGGGACAGAGCTAGGGACAGAGCTAGGGGACAAGGCGCTAGGGGTAAGAGCTAGGGGACAAATAGGGACAGAGTTATCGGACAAGGGGCTAGGGACAGAGCTAGGGACAGAGTTAGAGGACAAGGGGCAATAGGGACAGAGCTAGGGACAGAGCTAGGGGACAGAGTTACGGACAAGAGCCAGGGGACAGAGGCTAGGGGACAGAGTTATCGGACAAGGGCTAGGACAGGGACAGAGCTCAGGGACAGAGTTATCGGACAAGGGGCTAGGGACAGAGCTAGGGCACAAGGGCTAGGGACAGAGCATCGGACAAGGGGCTAGGGACAGAGCTAGGGGACAGAGCATCGGACAAGGGCTAGGGGACAGAGCTAGGGGACAGAGGGACAGAGACACAAACTAGGGGAGCTAGGGGGACAGAGCTAGGGACAGAGCCATCGGACAAGGGGAGACAGAGCAGGGGACAGAGCTAGGGACAAGGCTAGGGACAGAGTTATCGGACAAGGGCTAGGGACAGAGCTAGGGACAGAGTTATCGGACAAGGGGCCAGGGGACAGAGCCAGGGACAGGCCAGGGACAGAGCTAGGGACAAGAGCTAGGGGACAGAGCTAGGACAGAGCCAGGGACAGGGAGCTCGGACAAGAGCCAGGGACAGAGCTAGGGACAGAGTTATCGGACAAGGGGCTAGGGGACAGAGCTAGGGACAGAGGGGCCATCGGACAAGGGAGAGCTAGGGGACAGAGCTAGGGGACAGAGAGCTATCGGACAAGGGCTAGGGACAGAGCTAGGGGACAGAGTTATCGGACAAGGGCCAGGGGACAGAGCTAGGGACAGAGAGCCAAGGGGACAAGAGCTAGGGACAAGAGCTAGGGGACAGAGTTATCGGACAAGGGGCTAGGGACAGAGCTAGGGACAAGGGCCAGTAGGACAGAGTTATCGGACAAGGGGCTGGGGACAGAGCAGGGAGCTAGGGGACAGGGGCTAGGGACAGAGTTATCGGACAGAGCTAGGGGACAGAGCTAGGGACAGAGCTAGGGACAGAGTTATCGGACAAGGGCCAGGGACAGAGCTAGGGACAGAGTTATCGGACAAGGGCCAGGGACAGAGCTAGGGACAGGGTTAGGGACAGGAGCTAGGGACAGAGTTATCTGGGGACAATGGGCCAGGGACATATTAGACAGAGTATCGGACAAGGGCTGGGACAGAGCTCGGACAAGGGGCCAGGGACAGGACAAATAGGACAGAGCTTCGGGACAGAGAGCTAGGGACAGAGGACAGAGCCAGGGGACAGAGTTGTCGGACAAGGGCCAGGGACAGAGCTCAGACAAGGGGCTAGAGGACAGAGCTGAGGGACAAGGCTAGGGGACAGAGCCAGGGGACAAAGGGAGCTAGGGACAGGAGCTATCGGACAGGGGCTAGGACAGAGCTAGGGACAAGAGGGGACGGACAAGGGCTAGGGAGCTACAGAGCCATCGGACAAGAGCCAGGGACAGGGCTGAGACAGAGTTATCGGACAAGGGGCTAGGGACAGAGCGGACAAGGGGCTAGGGACAGAGTTATCGGACAAGGGCTAGGGGACAGAGCTAGGGGACAGAGTTATCGGAGCTAGGGACAGAGTTATCGGACAAGGGCTAGGGGACAGAGCTAGGGACATCGACAAGGGCTAGGGACAGTTATCGGACAAGGGCTAGGGACAGAGCTGATCGGACAAGGGCTGGGACAGAGCTAGGGACAGAGCTATCGGACAAGGGGCTGGAGCTAGGGACAGGGCTAGGGGACAGAGCTAGGGACAGAGTTATCGGACAAGGGGCTGAGGGACAGAGCTAGGGGACAGAGTTATCGGACAAGGGCTAGGGGTAAGGGAGCAATCGGACAAGGGCTAGGGGACAGAGTTATCCAGACAAGGGGCCAGGGACAGAGCTAGGGACAGAGTTATCGGACAAGGGCAGAGCTAGGGGACAGAGCTAGGGGACAGAGCTAGGGACAGAGTATCGGACAAAAGGCTAGGGGACAGAGCTAGGGGACAGAGTTATCGGACAAGGGCTGGGGACAGAGCTAGGGACAGAGTTATCGGACAAGGGGCTAGGGACAGAGCTAGGGGGGGCACAGGGGGCTAGGGGACAGAGTTATCGGACAAGGTGCTAGGGCCAGAGCTAGGGACAAGGCCAGAGCTAGGGACAGAGTTATCGGACAAGGGCCAGGGGACAGAGCTACTAGGACAAGGGACAAGGGACAGAGCTGAGGGGACAGAGCTAGGGGACAGAGTTATCGGACAAGGGCTAGGGGACAGAGCTAGGGACACAGTTAGGGGCTAGGGACAGGAGACGGACAGGTGCTAGGGGACAAGCTAGGGACAGAGCTCGGACAAGGGACAGAGTTATCGGACAAGGGGCTAGAGGGATAGAGCTAGGGGACAGAGTTATCGGACAAGGGGCT
>NC_056442.1:59300991-59341280 GCF_018296145.1 Oncorhynchus tshawytscha | reverse complement strand
GGCGTGAATATATTATATATGGCGTGAATATATTATATATGGCGTGACAGTGTCCTGACTGACTGGAGTGGGCATGGAAACAGTTGTAGCACTCTAGTCTGTGTGAATTCATCATTAATGTCATAGCTATCAGGCCCTGTGGAGCTGTGGAGAATGGAGATAACTGGTAGAAGGATGCCCCCTTCTGGTTTAAAGTGAAATCTCCAGCATCATTCTCCAGGTTGACACAGTAGCTGTCCTTTTGCAGTTATGTGGAGGAAAAACGCCAAATGAAATTTGCTCATTCAGCTTTTTCTAAAGGCAGCTTAGTAAAGTCCACTCTAAAACGCAGTTCGACTCTACAGAGACAGGGGAAGAGGGGTTGAAAGAAGTGAGGAATAGGGGACAGGGCTAGGGGACAGAGTTATCGGAGAAGGGCTAGGGACAAGGCTAGAGGACAGAGTTATCGGAGAAGGAGCTAGGAGACAGAAACTAGAACAAACTAGGAGACAGAATTATCAGACAAAGAGGCTAAAGGGACAAACTAAAGAACAGAATTATTAGACAAAAGCTAAAGAGACAAACAAAGAGACAAAAGTTAAAGGACAAATGCTCGGACAAAAACTAAAGAGACAGAAACTAAAGAGACAAATTATTGGACAAAAAGCTAAGTAACAAACTAAAGGGAGACAAGTTATCGGACAAAGGAAACTAGAGAACAAACAAAGAGACAAACTAGGGACAGAGATTATCAGACAAAAACTAGGGAGACAATTTCAGACAAAGGACAAAGAGACAAACTAGGGACAAAGACAAGGAGCTAAAGGAAACAAATTATCAGACAAAGAAACTAAAGAGACAAACTAGAGACAAAACTAAAGGAGACAAGTTATCAGACAAAGAGCTAGAGACAAAAAAAGTACAAACTAGGAGACAAATTATCGGACAAGAACTAGGAGACAAACTAGAAAAAAAGTTATCGGACAAGGAGCTAGAGACAAACTAGGGACAATTTATGGACAAAACAAAGAGACAAACTAGAGACAAATTATCAGACAAAAAGCTAGAGACAAACTAGGAGACAAGGGACAAATTACTCGGACAAAACTAAAGAGACAAAACTAAAGACAAAACTAAAGACAACTAGGACAAATTATCAGACAAAAGGACAAACTAAAGAGACAAACTAAAGAGACAAAGAAACTAGAACAAATTATCAGACAAAAAAAGGAGACAGAAACTAAAGACAAACTAGGAGACAAGTTCGGACAAGAAAGCTAGGGACAGAAACTAAAGAGACAAGTTATCGGACAAAGAGCTAGGGGACAAGGACAAGCTAGAGACAAATTATCGGACAAGGGGCTAAAGGACAAACAAAGAGACAAGGGCTAGGACACAAACTAAGGACAACTTCTCAGACAAAAGCTAAAGGACAGATTACTCAGACAAAAGAAACTAGAGACAAACTAGAACAAACAAACTAAAGACACAAACTAGGAGACAAAAACTAAAGGACAAACTAGGAGAAACTACAAAGCGAGGACAAATTTCTCGGACAAAGGCTAGAGACAAACAAGAGACAAATTATCGGACAAAAAGCTAGAGACAAACTAAAGACAAACTAGGAGACAAGTTATCAGACAAAAGCTAGAGAACAAACTAGAGACAAAAGGCTAAAGAGACAAATTATCGGACAAAAACTAGGGAGACAAAAAAGAGACAAAACTAAAGAGACAGAATTGCTCGGACAAAGGCTAAGAGAACAAACTAGAGTACAAACTAGAGACAGAATTATCGGACAAAGAAAGCTAAAGAGACAAACTAGGGACAAGTTATCAGACAAAGGGCTAGAGACAACACAAACAAACTAGAGACAAATTATGGACAAAAACTAAAGACAAACAAAGGGACAAATTGCTCGGACAAAAGCTAGGAGACAAACTAAAGAGACAAAGTGCCTCAGACAAAAACTAAAGGGACAAACAGAAATTATCAGACAAAACAAAGAGAACAAAAGGAACAGAATTATCAGACAAAAGCTAAGGAGACAAACTAGAGACAAACTAAAGAGACAGAATTATCGGACAAAGAGCTAGAGACAAACTAGAGACAAACAAAGAGACAAAGTTATCGGACAAAAAAGCTAAAGAGACAAACTAAGAGACAATTATCGGACAAAAGAGCTAGAGACAAACTAAAGACAAAGACTAAAGACAAAATTACTCAGACAAAAACTAGGACAAACTAAGACAGAATTATCAGACAAAGACAAACTAGAGACAAACTAGAGACAAATTCTCAGACAAAAACTAAAGAGACAAACAAAGAGACAAACAAGAACAAAACTATCAGACAAAAACTAAAGGAGACAGAACAAACTCAGACAAAAACTAAAGGACAAAACTAAAGACAAAAACTAGGGACAAATTATCGGACAAAAGGCTAGGAGACAGAAACTAGGGACAAGAAACTAGGAGACAAGTTATCGGACAAAGAGCTAAAGACAAACTAAGGACAAACTAGGAGACAATTATCGGACAAAAAACTAGAGACAAACTAGAGAACAAAGTTATCAGACAAAAGCTAGGAACAGACAAACTAGGGACAAGTTATCGGACAAAAAACTAGAGACAAACTAGGGAGACAAGATTCTCAGACAAAAGCTAGGACAAACTAGGAGACAAAAACTCGGACAAAAACTAAAGGAGACAGAATTAAAGGACAAAAGGCTAAAGAGACAAACTAGAGACAGAGATTATCGAGACAAAGAGCTAGAGACAAACTAGGACAAAATTATCAGACAAAGGCTAAAGAGACAAACTAGAGACAAAACTAGGAGACAAATTATCAGACAAAGAAACTAGGAGACAAAAAACAAACTTATCAGACAAAAAAAGAGACAAATTATCAGACAAAAAACTAAAGGAGACAAACTAGAGACAAATTATCGGACAAAAGCTAGAGACAAACTAAAGGGACAAAACTAGGGACAAGATTTCTCGGACAAAAGCTAAAGAGACAGAAACTAGAGACAAAGGCTAGAGACAAGATTACTCGGACAAAAGACAAAACTAGACAACAAACTAAAGAGACAAAATTATCGGACAAAAAGCTAGAGACAGAAACTAGGAGACAAAGCTAGAGACAAAAACAAAGAGACAAAAGCTAAAGACAAACAAAACTAAAGGACAAAGACTAGGGACAAAACTAAAGAGACAAACTAAGAGACAAGTTATCGGACAAAAACAAAGAGACAAACTAAAAGACAAACTAGAGACAAGATTATCAGACAAAACTAAAGAAACAAAACTAGAGACAAAACTAGAGACAGAATTATCAGACAAAAACTAAAGAGACAAACTAGAGACAAAACTAGGGACAGAAATTATCGGACAAAAGGCTAGAGACAAACTAGAGACAAAAGGACTAAAGACAAAAGTGCTCAGACAAAAGGGACAAACAAAGAGACAAAACTAGACAAAAAACTCAGACAAAACTAGAGACAAACAAAACAATTAAAGACAAAGGACAAAAGAACAAACAAACTAGGAGACAGAAACTAGAGACAAAAGCTAAAGGACAAACTAGAGACAGAAATTATCAGACAAACAAAACAAACTAAAGGACAACAACAAAAGACAAAACTAAGGAGACAAATTATCAGACAAAAGCTAAAGAGACAAAACTAGGGACAAGTTAAAGACAAAAGCTAAAGAGACAGAAACTAGAGACAAAAACAAAGGAACAAAGATTATCAGACAAAAAAGCTAGAGACAAAAGCTAGGAGACAGAAACTAGAGACAGAATTATCAGACAAAGAAACTAGAGACAAACTAAAGAGACAAATTATCAGACAAAAACTAAAGAGACAAGAAACTAGAGACAAACAAAGAGACTATTACTAGGGACAAGAAACTCGGAAAGAGACAAACTAAAGAGACAGAAACTATCAGACAAAAGAAGCTAAAGACAAACTAGAGACAAACTTGCTAGAGACAAAACTAAAGACACAAACTAAAGACAGAAACTAGGAGACAAACTAAAGAGACAAACTATCAGACAAAAACTAAGACAAAACTACTAGAAAGACTAAAGAGACAAATTACTCAGACAAAAGCTAAAGAGACAAACAAAAGAGACAGAAATTCTCAGACAAAAGGAAACTAAAGAGACAAACTAGAGACAAACTAAAGAGACAAAACTAGACAAAAAAGGGACAAACAAAGAGACAAAGAAAAACAAAAGGACAGACAGACAAAGAAAGAGACAAACAAACTAGAGACAAAAAAGCTAAAGACAAACTAAGGAGACAACAATTATCGGACAAAGGCTAGGAGACACAAACTAGGAGACAAAGCTAGGGACAACAAACTCGGACAAAAGAAACTAAGGACAAAGAAACTAAAGACAAACTAAAGACAAAACAAGAGACAAATTACTCGGACAAAACTAGAGACAAACTAAGAGACAAAAAGAGACAAAATTACTCAGACAAAAGAAAGCTAAAGACACAAACTATCAGAACAAAGAAACTAGAGACAAAGATTACTCAGACAAAAGCAAAGAGACAAACTAGAGACAAATTATCAGACAAAGAAACTAGAGACAAACAAAGAGACAAATTATGGACAAACTAAAGGACAAACTAGGGACAAATTGCTCAGACAAAAACTAAAGAACAAACTAAAGGAGACAACTAGCTCAGACAAAAACTAAGGAACAGAAACTAGAGACAAAGGCTAGAGACAAAACTAGACAACAGACAATTATCAGACAAAGAAGCTAGGGAGACAAACTAAAGAGACAAATTATCAGACAAAAGCTAAAGAGACAAACTAGAGACAAAACTAAGAGACAAAATTATCAGACAAAAGCTAAAGAGACAGAAACTAGAGACAAACTAAAGACAAATTATCAGACAAAAGCTAAAGGAGACAGAAACTAGGAGACAAATTACTAGACAAAAGCTAAAGAGACAAACTAGACAAAAAAGGAACAAACTAGAGACACAAACTAGAGACAAAAACTAGGAGACAAAACAAAGGAGACAAAAACTAAAGAGACAAACTAAGGGACAGAAATTAGCTCAGACAAAAGCAAAAGACACAAACTAAGAAAGTTATCGGACAAAGGCTAAAGGACAGAAACTACAAACAAGGAACAAGACAGAAACTAAGACAGACAAACTCAGACAAAAGGCTAGAGGACAGAAACTAGAGACAAAGCTAGAGACAAAGAATTATCGGACAAAAAGCTAGGGACAGAAACAAAGGAGACAAGTTATCAGACAAGGCTAGAGACAAACTAGAGACAAACTAGAGACAAATTATAGGACAAGGGCTAGAGACAAACTAGGAGACAAAGCTAGGACAAATTATCAGACAAAAGGCTAGAGACAAAAACTAGAGACAAACTATCGGACAAAACTAGAGACAATTATCAGACAAAAACTAAAGAGACAAACAAAGGAGACAAGACTCAGACAAAAAGAACAAACTCAGACAAAAGGAAAGAACTAGAGACAAACTAAAGAGACAAAAAGAGACAAATTACTCAGACAAAAACTAGAGACAAAACAAAGGGAGCTAGAGACAAAAACTCAGAAAGAGACAAACTATAGACAAAAGGCTAGAGACAAAAACTAAAGAGACAAAGAAACAGACAATTAGACAAAGAGCTATCAGACAAACTAGAGACAAACTAGAGACAAATTATCAGACAAAAGCTAGGAGACAAACTAGGAGACAGAAACTAGGAGACAAAGACAAAGTTATCGGACAAAAGCTAGAGACAGACAGAAACTAAAGGGAGACAAACTAGGGACAAGTTATCAGACAAAAGCTAAAGAGACAGAAACTAGAGACAAATTATCAGACAAAACAAAGAACAATTAGAGACAAAAAGGAGACAAACTAAAGAGACAAAATTATCAGACAAAAACAGAACAAACAAAGAGACAAATTACTCAGACAAAAGGCTAGAGACAGAAACTAAAGACAAAACTAAAGAGACAAATTACTCAGACAAAACTAGAGACAAACTAAAATTATCGAGACAAAACTAGAGACAAGATTATCGGACAAAAGCTAGAGACAGAAAGAAACTAGGGACAAGAAACTAAAGAGACAAACTAGAGACAATTATCAGACAAAAAACTAGAGACAGAAACTAGAGACAAAAACTAGGAGACAAATTATCGGACAAAAAGCTAGGAGACAGAAACTAAAGAGACAAATTATCGGACAAAAACTAGAGACAAACTAGAGACAGAAATTATCAGACAAGGAGCTAGGAGACAAACTAGAGACAAGTTACAAACTAAAGAGACAAACTTATCGGACAAAAACTAAGAGACAAACTAGGAGACAAGATTATCGGACAAAAGCTAGAGACAAACTAGGGAGACAAACAGAGACAAATTATCAGACAAAAGCTAGAGACAAACTAAAGACAAACTAGGGACAAGAAATTATAGGACAAAGAGCTAGGAGACAGAAACTAGGAGACAGAATTATCAGACAAAGAGCTAGGACAAGAAACTAGAGACAAAATTAATGAGACAAAAACTAAGAGACAAAACTAAAGAGACAAAGTTATCAGACAAAGGGACTAGGGACAAACTAGGAGACAAACTATCGGACAAAACTAGAGACAAAACTATCGGACAAAGCTACTAGAGACAAACTAGGGACAAGTTATCAGACAAAAAGCTAAGAGACAAACTAGGAGACAAATTAGGGACAAAAGCTAAAGGAGACAGAAACTAGAGACAAAAGCTAAAGGGAGACAAATGCTCAGACAAAGAGACAAAGACAATTACAGACAAAAGAGACACAAACTAAAGAGACAAATTATCAGACAAAAGCTAAAGGAGACAAACTAGAGACAGAGAATCGGACAAAGACTAGAGACAGAAACTAGAGACAAAAACTAGAGACAAGAATTATCGGACAAAAACTAGAGACAAACTAGGGACAAAGAGCTAGGGACAAATTATCGGACAAAGGAGCTAAAGAGACAAACTAGGAGACAAAAGCTAGGGACAAAACTCAGACAAAAACTAAAGAGACAGAAACTAGAGACAAACAGACAATTATCGGACAAAAGCTAGAGACAAGAAACTACAGAAACTAGGGAGACAGAGTTATCAGACAAAAGCTAAAGAGACAAACTAGGAGACAAAGAGCTAGAGACAGAATTATCAGACAAAGGACAAAGAGACAAACTAGAGACAAAAACTAGGGACAAATTATCGGACAAAAGCTAGACAAAGAAACTAGAGACAAACTAAAGACAAAGTTATCGGACAAAGGCTAAAGGGAGACAGAAACTAAGGAGACAAGTTATCGGACAAAGCTAGAGACAAACTAGGAGACAAATTATGGACAAAAACTAGAGACAAACTAGGAGACAGAATTATCAGACAAAAGCTAAAGAGAACAAACTAGAGACAAAGTTATCAGACAAAACTAGGGAGACAGAATTACTCGGACAAAAACTAGAGACAAACTAGGCAAACAGGACAAATTATCGGACAAAAGCTAAAGACAGAAACAAAGGAACAGAATTATCAGACAAAAGAACAGACAAACTAAGAGACAAAAACTAAAAGACAAACAGAACAGAATTATCAGACAAAAACTAAAGGACAAACTAGACACAAAACTAGAGACAAATTATCAGACAAAGAGCTAGAGACAAAGAAACTAGAGACAAATTATCAGACAAAGAGCAAGGCTCAAGACAAGAAACTAGGGACAAGTTATCGGACAAGGGCTAGGACAAAGAAACTAGAGACAAATTATCGGACAAAAACTAGGGAACAAACTAGGAGACAAAAACTAGACAAAGACAAATTGCTCGGACAAAAACTAGGAGACAAAGAAACTAGGGAACAAGTTATCAGACAAAGCTAGGAGACAGAAACTAGGACAGTTATCGGACTAGGAGACAAACAGACAAGTTATCGGACAAACTAGAGACAAACTAGAGACAAACTAGGAGACAAATTATCAGACAAAAAGCTAGACAAACTAAAGAAAGAGCTAGAGATCGGACAAAACTAGAGACAATTATCGGACAAAAGCTAAAGGAGACAAACAAAGGGACAAATTGCTCGGACAAGAGCTAAAGAGACAAACTAGAGACACAATTACTCGGACAAAGAGCTAGAGACAAACTAGAGACAGAGTTATCGGACAAGGGCTAGGGGACAGAGCTAGGGGACAAAAACTAGAGACAAGTTATCGGACAAAAAAGACAAAGAAACTAGAGACAAATTATCGGACAAAAGCTAAAAGGGACAGACAAAGAACTAGAGACAAAAGACTCGGACAAAGAGGACAAAGCTATCAGACAAAGCTAGGAGACAAACTAGGGACAAGAGCTCAGACTCGGACAAAAGCTAGAGACAGAGTTATCGGACAAAGGGCTAGGGGACACAAACTAGGGACAGAATTGCTCGGACAAAGGCTAGGAGACAGAACTAGGGGACAAAGAGACAAAACTAGGGACAGAATTATCGGACAAGGAACAGCTAGAGATTCTCAGACAGAAACTAGAGACAAGTTATCGGACAAGGAGCTAGGAAACAAGTTATCGGACAAAGGCTAGGGGACAAACTAAAAGGGAGACAAAGCTAGAGACAAGTTATCAGACAAACTAAAGAGACAGAAACTAGAGACAATTATCGGACAAGAGCTAGGGAACAAATTATCAGACAAAAACTAGGGAACAACAAGGGACAGAATTATCGGACAAAGGCTAGGGAGACAAACTAGGAGACAGAAACAAAGAGACAGTGTTATCAGACAAAGAAACTAAAGGACAGAAACTAAAGAACAAATTATCGAGACAAAAAGCGCTAAAGACAAACTATCGGACAAAGAGCTAGAAACAGAATTATCAGACAAAGGAGCTAGAGACAAACTAGGAGACAAGTTATCGGACAAGGAGCTAGAGGACAAAACTAGAGACAAACAAAGGGACAAATGTTATCGGACAAAGGCTAGGAGACAAACAAAAGAGACAAATTACTCAGACAAAGAAGCTAAGGAGACAAACTAGACAATTATCAGACAAAGGAAGCTAGGGGACAAACAAGAGCACAAAACTAGGGACAAGTTATCGGACAAAGGTACTAAGAGCAAACTAGGAGGACAAACTAGGGGACAAGTTATCGGACAAGGAGCTAGAGACAAACAAAGAGACAAGTTATCGGACAAAGAGCTAGGGGACAAACTAGGGACAGAGTTATCGGACAAAGGCTAGGGACAAACTAGGAGACAAAAGAGCAAAAGGGACACAAGAAACTATCGAGACAAGACAAGAGTGCTAGGGACAAGGTGCTAGGACAAACTAGGAGACAAAGCTAGAGACAAGTTATCGGACAAGGAGCTAGGAGATAGAAACTAGAGACAGAGCTATCGGACAAAGAGCTAGAGACAAATTAGAGACAAGAGCTAGACAAACTAGGAGACAAATTGTTCGGACAAAGCTAGGGAGACAGAAACTAGGGGACAAACAAAGAGACACAAGTTGCTCAGACAAAACTAAAGGGACAGACAGAGACAAAACTCGGACAAAAGCTAGAGACAGCTAAAGGAGACAGAAACTCGGACACAAAACTAGGAGACAAATTATCAGACAAAGAGCTAGAGAACAAACTAATTATCGGACAAAGAGCTAGGGACAAGTTATCGGACAGGGAGCTAGGAGACAGAAACTAGGGACAAGAGCTAGAGACAGAGATTAAAGACAAAGAGCTAGGGACAAACTAGGGACAAGTTATCGGACAAAGAGCTAGGGACAAACTAGGGACAAAGTTATCGGACAGAAACTAGGGAGACAAAGCTAGGGACAGAGTTATCGGACAAGGGGCTAGGGACAGAAACTAGACAGACTAGGGGACAGATTATCGGACAAGGAGCTAGAGACAGAAACAAAGGACAAGATTATCGGACAAAGCGCTAGAGAAACTAGGGACTAGGGGACAAAGCTAGGGACAAGTTATCGGACAAGGAGCTAGAGACAGAAACTAGGGGACAAACTAGGGACAGAGATTGCTCAGGACAAAAACTAGAGACAGAGATTATCGGACAAAGAGCTAGGGGACAGAAACTAGGACAAGTTATCGGACAAAGAGCTAGGAGACAAACTAGGAGACAAACTAGGACAAATTGCTCGGACAAGGGAGCTAGAGACAAACTAGAGACAGAGTTATCGGACAAAGGCTAGAGAACAGAGTTATCGGACAAAGGCTAGGGACAGAAACTAGGAGGCAAACTAAAGAGACAAATTATCGGACAAAGGAGCTAGAGACAAACTAGGGACAAGTTATCGGACAAAGCTAGGAGACAGAAACTAGGGACAAGGGCAAGGGACAGAAACTAGGGACAAGTTATCAGGACAAAGGCTAGGGACAAACTAGGAGACAGAAACTAGGGGACAAAGTTATCGGACAAGGGCTAGGGACACAAACTAGGGGACAGAGTTATCGGACAAAGCGCTAAGTAGAAACTATCGGACAAGGGCTAGGGGACAGAAGTTATCAGACAAGGAGCTAGGGACAGAAACTAGGGACAGAATTATCGGACAAGAGCTAGGGAGACAAACTAGGAGACAAAACTAGGGACAGTGTTATCGGACAAAAGCTAAAGGGGACAAACTAGGACAGAGTTATCGGACAAGGGCTAGAGACAGACAAAGCTAGGGACAGAGTTATCGGACAAAGAGCTAGGGGACAGAAACTAGGGCACAAGGGCTAGGGACAAGTTATCGGACAAGGTGCTAGGGGCCAGAAACTAGGGAGCCAGAAACTAGGGACAGTGTTATCGGACAAGGGCTAGGGACAAACTAGGGACAGTTATCGGACAAAGGGAGCTAGGGACAAACTAGGGACAGAGTTATCGGACAAGAGCTAGAGACAAACTAGGAGCACAAAGGCTAGGGACAGAGTTATCGGACAAGGTGCTAGAGGACAAACTAGGAGCCAAACTAGAGACAAGATTATCGGACAAGGAGCTAGAGACAGAGTTACAGAAACTAGGAGACAGACACAGTTATCGGACAAAGGCTAGGGACAGAAACTAGAGACAAAGGCTAGGAGACAAACTAGGAGACAGAGTGCTCAGACAAAGAGCTAGAGACAGAAACTAGGAGACAAAAAACTAGGAGACAAAGTGCTCGGACAAAAAGAGCTAGGGACAGAAACTAGGACAAACTATCGGACAAGGGAGCTAGGGAACAGAGTTACTCGGACAAGAGCTAGACAAACTAGGGACAAGATTATCGGACAAAAGCTAGAGACAAACTAGGACAGAGCTCGGACAAAGAAGCTAGGAGACAAACTAGGAGACAGAGATTATCGGACAAAGAGCTAGGAGACAGAAACTAGGAGACAGAGTTATCGGACAAAGAAACTAGGAGACAGAAACTATCGGACAAGGAGCTAGGGACAGAGATTATCAGACAAGGAGCTAGGAGACAGAAACTAGGGACAGAATTATCAGACAAAGAGCTAGGAGACAAACTAGGGACAGAAACTAGGAACAGTATTGCTCGGACAAAGAGCTAGGAGACAGAAACAAGTATTATCGGACAAAAGCTAGGAAACTAGGAACAGACAAACTAGGAGACAAGTTATCGGACAAAGAGGCTAGGGGACAGAAACTAGGGGACAAGCTAGGGACAGAGAGTGCTCGGACAAGAGCTAGAGACAGAAACTAGGGGACAGACAGATTATCGGACAAAAGGCTAGGGACAGAAACTAGGGACAGAATTATCGGACAAAGGGAGCTAGAGACAAACTAGAGGGACAAAACTAGGACAGAGTTATCGGACAAAGAGCTAGAGACAAACTAGGAGACAAGTTATCGGACAAAGAGCTAGGGACAAACTCTCGGACAAGGGAGCTAGGGACAGAGATTATCAGACAAGAGCTAGAGACAAACTAGAGACAAACTAGGGACAGAGTTATCGGACAAGAGCTAGAACAGAGTTATCGGACAAAAGAGCTAGGAGACCAAACTAGGGACAGAATTATCGGACAAGGAGCTAGAGGACAAACTAGGAGACAAACTAGAGACAGAGTTATCGGACAAAGAGCTAGGAGACAAACTAGAGACAAGTTATCGGACAAAGAGCTAGGGACAAATTATCGGACAATAAACTAGAGACAAACTAGGGGACAAACTAGAGACAGAAGTTATCGGACAAGGAGCTAGGGGACAAACTAGGGACAAGTTATCGGACAAGAGCTAGAGACAAACTAGGGACAGCTAGGACAGACAAACTAGAGGACAAGTTATCGGACAAAGGGGCTAGAGACAGAAACTAGGGACAAACTAGGGACAAGTTATCGGACAAGGGAGCTAGAGACAAACTAGGGACAGAGTTATCGGACAAAAGCGCTAAAGAACAAACTACTCGGACAAAGAGCTAGGGACAGAAATTATCGGACAACAGGGCTAGGGACACAAGCTAAGGGACAGAGTTATCGGACAAAAAGCTAGGGGACAAACTAGAGACAAAAGCTAAGGGACAGTATTATCGGACAAGAGCTAGGGACAAACTAGGGGACAGAGATTATCGGACAAGGGCTAGGGAGACAGAAACTAGGAGACAGAGATTATCGGACAAGAGCTAGGGGACAAACTCGGCACAAGGGGCTAGGGACAAGTTATCGGACAAGGTGCTAGGGGACAGAGCTAGGAGCCACAAACTAGGGACAGTGTTATCGGACAAGGGCTAGGGGACAAGCTAGGGACAGAGTTATCGGACAAGGAGCTAGGGGACAGAAACTAGGGACAGAGTTATCGGACAAAGGCTAGGGACAAACTAGGGCACAAGGGCTAGGGGACAAGTTATCGGACAAAGGTGCTAGGACAGAAACTAGGGACAAAGCTAGGGACAGAGTTATCGGACAAGGGCTAGGGACAGAAACTAGGGACAGAGTTATCGGACAAGGGCTAGGGACAAACTAGGGACAAAGAGCTAGGGACAGAAACTAGAGACAAAGATTATCGGACAAAAGACTAGGGACAGAAACTAGGGGACAAACTAAAGAGACAAAATTATCGGACAAAGGCTAGAGACAAACTAGGGACAGAGCTATCGGACAAAGGCTAGAGACAGAGTTATCGGACATGGGGCTAGGGTACAGAGCTAGGGACAGAGTTATCGGACAAGGGGCTAGGGGACAGAAGCTAGGGGACAGAGTTATCGGACAAGGGCTAGGGACAGAACTAGGGGACAGAGTTATCGGACAAGGGCTAGGGGACAGAAACTAGGGGACAGAGTTATCGGACAAAGAGCTAGGGGACAAACTATCGGACAAGGAGCTAGGGGACAGAGTTATCGGACAAAGGGAGCTAGGGACAAACTAGGGACAGACAGAGTTATCGGACAAGGAGCTAGGGACAGAAGCTAGGGGACAGAAAAGGGACAGTGTTATCGGACAAAGCTAGGGACAGAAGTTATCAGACAAAGGGGCTAGGGGACAGAAACTAGGGGACAAGTTGCTCGGACAAGGGCTAGGGGACAAACTAGGGACAAAGAGCTAGGGGACAGAGACAAACTAGGGGACAAGGGCTAGGGGATAGACAACTAGGGACAGAGTTAGGCGAGACAACTTATCGGACAAAGGAGCTAGGGGACAGAAGCTAGGAGACAAGTTATCGGACAAGGAGCTAGAGACAGAAACTAGGACAAAAGGCTAGAGACAAACTCGGACAAAGAGCTAGGGACAAACTAGAGGACAAGACTAAAGGGACAGAAACTAGGAGACAAACTAGGGACAGAGTTATCAGACAAAAAGGGCTAGGGACAGAAGCTAAGACAGAAACTAAAGGACAAGGGGACAAAGTGTTATCGGACAAAGGGCTAGGGGACAGAAGCTAGGGAGACAGAGTTATCGGACAAAAGCTAGGGGACAAACTAGGGACAAACTAGGGACAAGTTATCGGACAAAGGGGCTAGGGGACAGAACTAGGAGACAAGTTATCGGACAAGGGAGCTAGAGACAGAGTTATCGGACAAAGGCTAGGGACAGACAAGACTAGGGACAGAGTTATCGGACAAGGAGCTAGAGACAGAAACTAGGGGACAGAGTTATCGGACAAGGGAGCTAGGGACAGAAACTAGGGGACAGAATTATCGGACAAAGGAGCTAGGGACAGAAACTAGAGACAGAAAGCTAGGGACAGAGTTATCGGACAAAGCTAGGAACAGAAACTAGGGGACAGAATTATCGGACAAAGCGCTAGGGACAGAAGCTAGGGACAAGAGCTAGGGGACAGAGTTATCGGACAAGGAGCTAGGGACAAACTAGGGACAGAGTTATCGGACAAGGGGCTAGGGACAGAAACTAGAGGACAGAAAGCTAGGGGACAGTGTTATCGGACAAGGGGCTAGGGACAGAAACTAGGGGACAGAGTTATCGGACAAAGGGCTAGGGGACAGAAACTAGGGGACAGAGTTATCGGACAAAGGGCTAGGGGACAGAAGCTAGGGGCACAAGGGCTAGGGGACAGAGTTATCGGACAAGGTGCTAGGGGCCAGAGCTAGGGGACAGAGCTAGGGACAGAGTTATCGGACAAGGAGCTAGGGGACAGAACTAGGGACAGTTATCGGACAAGGGACAAGACTAAGGGACAGAGGGCTAGGGGACAAGGGCTAGGGGACAAACTAGGGGACAAAGGCTCAGACAAAATTACTCGGACAGAGCTAGAGACAATAGGACAAGGGGACAGAAAAGGAGCTAGACACAAACTAGGGGACAGAGTTATCGGACAAAGGCTAGGGACAGAACTAGGGCCAGACAGAGTTATCGGACAAGGGGCTAAGGGACAAACTAGGGGACAGAGTTATCGGACAAGGGGCTAGGGGAGACAGGGGAAACTAGGGACAGAGTTATCGGACAAGGAGCTAGGAGACAGAAACTAGGGACAGAGTTATCGGACAAGGAGCTAGAGACAAGTTATCGGACAATGGGCTAAAGGGGACAAACTAGGGACAAACTAGGGACAGAGTTATCGGACAAGGGGCTAGGGACAAACTAGGGACAAGTGCTCGGACAAGGGAGCTAAGAACAAACTATCGGACAGGGAGGGCTAGGGACAAGAAACTAGAGACAAACTAGGGACAGAGATTATCGGACAAGGAGCTAGGAGACAGAAACTAAAGGGACAGAGTTATCGGACAAAGGCTAAGGAGACAAGCTAGGGAGACAAAGCTAGGGGACACAAACTAGGGACAGAGTTATCGGACAAAGGGCTAGGGACAGAAACTAGGAGACAAACTAGGGACAGAGTTATCGGACAAGGGAGCTAGGGGACAGAGCTAGGGACAGAGTTATCGGACAAGGGCTAGGGGACAGAACTATCGGACAAAGGGCTAGGGACAGAGTTATCGGACAAGGGGCTAGGGGACAGAAGCTAGGGACAAGTTATCGGACAAGGAGCTAGGGGACAGAAACTAGGGACAGTGTTATCGGACAAAGAGCTAGGAGACAAACTAGGGGACACAAGGGCTAGGGACAAAACTAGAGACAAGTTATCGGACAAAGGCTAGGGGACAAACTATCGGCACAAGGGGCTAGGGGACAGAGTTATCGGACAAGGTGCTAGGGGACAAACTAGGGGACAGAAACTATCGGACAGATTATCGGACAAGAGCTAGGGGACAAGTTATCGGACAAAGGGAGCTAGGGACAAACTAGGGACAAAGGGGCTAGGGACAGAGCTAGGGACAGAGTTATCGGACAAAGGTGCTAGGGGACAGAGCTAGGGACAAGGGAGCTAGGGGACAAAGAGTTATCAGACAAGGGGGCTAGGGGACAGAGCTAGGGACAGAACTATCGGACAAGGGGCTAGGGGACAGAACTAGGGACAAGAGCTAGGGGACAGAACTATGGACAAGGGCTAGGGACAGAGCTTATCGGACAAGGGGCTAGGGGACAGAGCTAGGGACAGAGTTATCGGACAAGGGCTAGGGGACAGAGCTAGGGACAAAGGCTAGGGGACAGAGCTATAGGGACAGAGTTATCGGACAAGGGAGAAGCGGACAGAAACTAGGGACAAGGGAGCTAGGGACAGAGCTAGGGACAAGTTATCGGACAAAGGGCTAGGGACAGAAACTAGGGACAAAGGCTAGGGACAAACTAGGAGACAAGTTATCGGACAAGTGACTAGGGGACAGACTAGGGACAAGGGCTAGGGACAAAGTTATCGGACAAGGGGCTAGGGGACAGAGCTAGGGACAGAGCTATCGGACAAGGGGCTAGGGGACAAGGGGGCTAAGGGACAGAGCTGTTGGACAAGGGGCTAGGGACAAGTTATCAGACAAGGGGCTGGGGACAGAGTTATCAGACAAGGGGCTAACGGACAGAGCTAGGGGACAGAGCTATCGGACAAGGGGCTAGGGGACAGAGCTAGGGGACAGAGCTATCAGACAAGGGGCTAGGGACAGAGCTAGGGACAAGGGAGCTAGGGACAAACTAGGGGACAAGTTATCAGACAAGGAGAGCTAGCGGACAGAAGCTAGGGACAAGAAGCTAGAGGGACAGAAACTAGGACAGATTATCGGACAAGAAGCTAGGAGACAGAGTTATCGGACAAAGAGCTAGGGGACAAAGCTAGGGGACAGAGTTAGGGACAAGGGGCTAGGGACAGAGCTAGGGGACAGAGTTATCGGACAAGGGGCTAGCGGACAGAGCTAGGGGACAGAGCTATCGGACAAGGGCTAGGGGACAGAGCTAGGGGACAAGAGCTAGGGACAGAAACTAGGGACAAAGAGCTAGGGACAGAGCTATCGGACAAGGGGCAAGCTAGGGACAGACTTACTTATCGGACAAAGGGCTAGGGGACAAGCTAAAGGGGACAGAGTTAGGGACAAAAAAGCTAGGAAAGCTAGGACAGAGATTGCTCGGACAAAGGGCTAGGGACAAACTAGGGACAAGCTAGGGGACAAGTTATCGGACAAAGGGGCTAGGGAGACAAACAGAGACAAACTAGGGGACAGAGTTATCGGACAAAGGGCTAGGGACAGAAACTAGGGACGGAACTAGGGACAAGTTATCGGACAAGGGCTAGGGGACAGAACTAGGGGACAAACTAGGGACAGAGTTATCGGACAAAGGGGACAGCTAGGGAGACAGAGGACAGTTATCGGACAAAGGAGCTAGGGACAGACTAGGGACAGAGTTATCGGACAAGGGGCTAGGGGACAGAGCTAGGGACAGAGCTAGGGACAGAGTTATCGGACAAGGGCTAGGGGTCAAGCTAGGGACAGAGTTATCGGACAAGGGCTAGGGACAGAGTTATCGGACAATAAGCTAGGGGACAGAACTAGGGGACAGAGTTATCGGACAAGGGGCTAGGGACAGAAACTAGGGGACAGAGTTATCGGACAAAGGGCTAGGGACAGAAACTAGGGGACAGAGTTATCGGACAAGGGGCTAGGGACAGAGCTAGGGGACAGAAGCTAGGGGACAGTGTTATCGGACAAAGGGGCTAGGGACAGAGCTAGGGACAGAGTTATCGGACAAGGCGCTAGAAGACAAAGACTCGGACAAGAGCTAGGGACAGAGTTATCGGACAAGGGCTAGGGACAGAGCTAGGGGACAGAGTTATCGGACAAGGGGCTAGGGACAGAACTAGGGACAGAGCTAGGGGACAGTGTTATCGGACAAGGAGCTAGGGACAGAAACTAGGGGACAGAGTTATCGGACAAGGGCTAGGGACAGAAACTAGGGGACAAGTTATCGGACAAGGGGCTAGGGACAGAGCTAGGGCACAAGGGGCTAGGGGACAGAGTTATCGGACAAGGTGCTAGGGGCCAGAAACTAGGGGACAGAAACTAGGGACAGAGTTATCGGACAAGGGGCTAGGGACAGAAACTAGGGACAGAGATTATCGGACAAGGGCTAGGGACAGAAACTAGGGACAAGGGAGCTAGGGACAGAAACTAGGGACAGAGTTATCGGACAAGGTGCTAGGGACAAACTAGGGACAAAAGCTAGGGACAAAGAGTTATCGGACAAGGGGCTAGGGGACAAACTAGGGACAGACTATCGGACAAGGGGCTAGGGACAGAGTTATCGGACATGGGGCTAGGGTACAGAGCTAGGGGACAGAGTTATCGGACAAGGGGCTAGGGGACAAGCTAGGGGACAGAAGTTATCGGACAAAGCTAGGGACAGAGCTAGGGACAGAGTTATCGGACAAAGGAGCTAGGGGACAGAAACTAGGGGACAGAGTTATCGGACAAGGGCTAGGGACAAACTAGAGGACAAACTAGGGACAAGTTATCGGACAAGGGCTAGGGACAGAAACTAGGGACAGAGTTATCGGACAAGGGGCTAGAGACAAGTTATCGGACAAGGGGCTAGGGGACAGAAACTAGGGGACAGGGGCAAACTAGGGGACAGAGTTATCGGACAAGGGAGCTAGGGACAGAAACTAGGGGACAGAGATTATCGGACAAAGGGGCTAGGGACAAACTAGGGACAAGATTAGGACTAGGGACAAACTAGACAGAGTTATCGGACAAAGGGCTAGGAGACAAACTAGGGACAGAAACTAGGGACAGAGTTATCGGACAAGGAGCTAGGGACAAGCTAGGGACAGAGTTATCGGACAAGGGGCTAGGGGACAGAGCTATCGGACAAAGGGGCTAGGGGACAGAGATTATCAGACAAGGGGCTAGAAGGGACAGAGAAACTAGGGACAAGTTATCGGACAAAAGCTAGGGGACAGAAACTAGGGACACAACTAGGGGACAGTGTTATCGGACAAAAGGCTAGGGACAATTATCGGACAAGGGCTAGGGGACAGAAACTAGGGACAGAGTTATCGGACAAAGGGAGCTAGGGGACAAACTAGGGGACAAAGGGCTAGAGACAGAACTATCGGACAAGGGGCTAGGGACAGAGTTATCGGACAAGGGGCTAGGGACAGAGCTAGGGACAGAGTTATCGGACAAGGTGCTAGGGGACAAAGCTAGGGGACAAAGAGCTAGGGGACAAAGTTATCGGACAAGGGGCTAGGGGACAAGCTAGGGGACAGAGTTATCGGACAAGGGGCTAGGGACAGAGCTAGGGACAAGGGGCTAGGGACAGAGCTATCGGACAAGGGGGCTAGGGGACAGAAGTTATCAGACAAGGGGCTAGGGGACAGAGTTATCGGACAAGGGGCTAACGGACAAAGCTAGGGACAGAATTATCGGACAAGGAGCTAGGGACAGACTAGGGACAAGGGAGCTAGGGACAGAACTAGGGACAGAGTTATCGGACAAGGGGCTAGGGACAGACTAGGGACAAGGGAGCTAGGGACAGAAACTAGGGGACAGAAGTTATCGGACAAAGCTAGAGACAAGCTAGGGGACAAGCTATCGGACAAACTAGAGACAAGTTATCGGACAAAATTACTAGGGGACAACTAGGGGACAAGGGCTAGGGACAAGATTATCGGACAAGGGGCTAGGGACAGAGCTAGGGACAGAGCTATCGGACAAAGGACTAGGGGACAGACTAGGGGACAAGGGGCTAGGGGACAGAGCTGTTATCGGACAAGGGAGCTAGGGACAGAAGTTATCGGACAAAGGGCTAGGGACAGAGTTATCAGACAAGGGAGCTAACGGACAGAAACTAGGGACAGAGCTATCAGACAAGGGCTAGGGGACACAAGCTAGGGGACAAAGGGCTAGGGGACAGACTATAGGGACAGAGTTATCAGACAAGGAGAGCTAGGGACAGAGCTAGGGGACAAAGGGGCTAGGGGACAAACTAGGGGACAAGTGCTCGGACAAAGGGCTAGGGGACAGAGTTATCGGACAAGGGAGCTAGGGGACAGAGCTAGGGACAGAGTTAGGGACAAAGGGCTAGGGACAGAGCTAGGGGACAAGTTATCGGACAAGAGCTAGGGACAAACTAGGGGACAGAGCTAGGGACAGAGGCTAGGGACAAGTTATCGGACAAGGGCTAGGGACAGAACTAGGGGACAGAGTTATCGGACAAGGGGCTAGGGGACAGAAGCTAGGGACAAGGGCTAGGGACAGAGCTAGGGACAAGAGCTAGGGACAGAGTTATCGGACAAGGAGCTAGGGAACAGAACTAGGGACAGAGTTATCGGACAAGGGCTAGGGGACAAACTAGGGACAAAGCTAGGGGACAAGTTATCGGACAAGGGGCTAGGGGACAGAGCTAGGGACAGAGTTATCGGACAGGGAGGGAGCTAGGGACAAAGCTAGGGACAAGGGCTAGGGACAGAGCTATCGGACAAGGGCTAGGGACAAGTTATCGGACAAGGAGCTAGGGGACAGAGTTAGGGGACAAGGGGCTAACGGACAGAGCTAGGGGACAGAACTATCAGACAAGGGAGCTAGGGGACAGAGCTAGGGGACAAGGGGCTAGTGGACAGAACTATAGGGGACAGAGTTATCGGACAAAGCGGACAGAGCTAGGGACAAAACTAGGGACAGAAACTAGGGGACAGAGTTATCGGACAAGGGAGCTAGGGACAGAACTAGGGACAAAGCTAGGGGACAAACTAGGGGACAGAGTTATCGGACAAAGGTGCTAGGGACAGAAGCTAGGGACAAGGCTAGGGACAAAGTTATCGGACAAGGGGCTAGGGGACAGAACTAGGGGACAGAGCTATCGGACAAGGGACTAGGGGACAGAGCTAGGGACAAGAGGGCTAGGGACAGAGCTGTTGGACAAGGGCTAGGGGACAGAGTTATCAGACAAGGGGCTAGGGGACAGAGTTATCAGACAAGGGGCTAAGGGACAGAGCTAGGGGACAGAGCTATCAGACAAGGAGCTAGGGGACAGAAAGCTAGGGGACAAAGAGCTAGGGGACAGAAACTATAGGGGACAGAGTTATCGGACAAGGGCTAGGGACAGAAACTAGGGACAAGGGCTAGGGGACTAGGACAAACTAGGGACAAGTTATCGGACAAAGGAGCTAGGGACAGAAGTTATCGGACAAGAGCTAGGGACAAGAGCTAGGGACAGAGTTATCGGACAAGGGCTAGGGGACAGAACTAGGGACAGAGTTATCGGACAAGGGGCTAGGGACAGAAACTATCGGACAGAGCTAGGGGACAGACTAGGGGACAAGTTATCGGACAAAGGAGCTAGGGACAGGGCTAGACAGAAGCTAGGGACAGAGTTATCGGACAAGGGGCTAGGGACAGAACTAGGGACAGAGTTATCGGACAAGGAGCTAGGGACAAACTAGGGACAGATTATCGGACAAAGGACAAAGCTAGGGACAGAGATTATCGGACAAGGAGCTAGGGACAGACCCTATAGGACAAGGAGCTAGGGACAAACTAGGGGACAAGTTATCGGACAAAGGCTAGGGGACAGAGTTATCGGACAATAAAGGGACAGAAACTAAGGGACAAACTAGGGACAAGTTGCTCGGACAAGGAGCTAGGACAGGACGGACAAAACTAGGGACAGAAACTAGGGGACAGAGTTATCGGACAAGGGGCTAGGGACAGAAACTAGGGACAGAGTTATCGGACAAGGGGCTAGGGACAGAAACTAGGGGACAAGGGGCTAGGGGACAGAGTTATCGGACAAGCTAGGGCAGCCAAACTGGGGACAAGCTAGGGACAGAGTTATCGGACAAGGGGCTAGGGACAAGGGCTAGGGGACAAGATTGCTAGGGACAGAACTAGGACAGAATTATCGGACAAGGGCTAGAGACAAACTCGGACAAGGGCTAGGGGACAAACTAGGGACAAACGGCTAGGACAGAGCTAGGGGACAAGGATGGGACAGAGCTCTCGGACAAGAGCTAGGGACAGAGTTATCGGACATGGGGCTAGGGGACAGAGCTAGGGACAGAAGTTATCGGACAAGGGAGCTAGAGGACAAACTAGGGACAAGAAAGCTAGGGACAAGTTATCGGACAAGGGGCTAGACAGACTAGGGACAGAGTTATCGGACAACTAGGGCTAAAGGGGACAGAGCTAGGGGACAGAGTTATCGGACAAGGTGCTAGGGGACAGAAACTAGGGACAGAAGCTAGGGACAAGTTATCGGACAAAGGGGCAAAGGGACAGAAACTAGGGACAAGTTCTCGGACAAGGGAGCTAGGAGACAAGTTATCGGACAATAGGCTAGGGGACAAACTATTAGCCAAACTAGGGACAATTATCGGACAAGGAGCTAGGGACAGAAGCTAGGGACAGAGTTATCGGACAAGGGCTAGGGACAGAAACTAGGACAAGGCTGAGGACTAGCTAGGGGACAGAGTTATCGGACAAGGGGCTAGGGACAGACTAGGGGACAAACTAGGGGACAGTATTATCGGACAAGGGGCTAGGGACAAACTAGGGACAGAGTTATCGGACAAAGCCAGGGGACAGAAACTAGGGTAAAACTATCGGACAAGGGGCTAGGGACAGTTATCAGACAAGGCTGAGCTAGGACAGAAACTAGGGACAGAAGTTATCGGACAAGGGCTAGGGACAGAGTCTAGGGACACAAGGCGCTAAGGGACAGTGTTATCGGACAAGGGCTAGGGACAGACTTATCGGACAAGGGAGCTAGGGGACAACTAGGGGACAAGTTATCGGACAAGGGCTAGGGACAAACTAGGGGACAAAGGGCTAGGGACAGAGTTATCGGACAAGGTGCTAGGGGCCAGAGCTAGGGGACAAGAGCAGAGCTAGGGACAAGTTATCGGACAAGGGGCTAGGGGACAGAGTTATCGGACAAAGGCTAGGGGACAAATCGGACTAGGGGACAAGAGCTAGGGACAAGCTAGGGGACAGAGTTATCGGACAAGGTGCTAGGGACAGAGCTAGGGGACAAAGCTAAGGGGACAAAGTTATCGGACAAGGGGCTAGGGGACAGAGCTAGGGGACAGAGCTATCGGACAAGGCTAGGGACAGAGCTAGGGGACAAGGGGCTAGGGGACAGAGCTTGGACAAGGGGCTAGGGACAGAGTTATCAGACAAGGGCTAACGGACAGAGCTAGGGGACAGAGCTATCAGACAAGGGCTAGGGGACAGAGCTAGGGGACAAGGGACTAGGGACAGAGCTAGGGACAGAGTTATCGGACAAGGACAGAGCTAGGGGACAGAGCTAGGGACAAGGAGCTAGGGGACAGAGCTAGGGACAGAGCACACTCGGACAAGGAGCTGAGGGACAGAGCTAGGGACAAGGGGGCTAGGGGACAGAGTTATCAGACAAGGGGCAACGGACAGAGCTAGGGGACAGAACTATCAGACAAAGAGCTAGGGGACAGAGCTAGGGACAAGGGCTAGGGACAAGAGCTAGGGACAGAGTTATCAGACAAAGGAGAGCTAGACAAAACTAGGGGACAAAGAGAGCTAGGGACAAACAAAGGGACAGAATTATCGGACAAGAGGGCTAGGGACAGAGATTATCGGACAAAAACTAGGGACAGAAACTGGACAACATTAGGGACAAGGGGCTAGGGGACAGAGCATAGGGGACAGAGTTATCGGACAAGGGCTAGCGGACAGAGCTAGGGGACAAGGGCTAGGGACAGAGCTTTAGGGGACAAGAGTTATCGAGACAAGGGCTAGGGGACAGAAACTAGGGGACAGAGTTAGGGACAAAGCTAGGGACAGAAACTAGGGACAAGTTATCGGACAAAGGCTAGGGACAGAAACTAGGGACAGAGTTACTCGGACAAGAGCTAGGGACAGAAACTAGACAAAGAGCTAGGGACAGACCCTAGGGACAAGGCCTAGGGAGACAGAGCTAGGGGACAGAGTTATCGGACAAGGGGCTAGGGGACAGAGTTTCGGACAATGAGCTAGGGACAGAAACTAGGGACAGAGCTAGGGGACAGATTACTCGGACAAGGGGCTAGGGACAAGCTATCGGACAAGGCTAGGGACAATTATCGGACAAAGGCTAGGGACAAGCTAGGGACAATTTATCGGACAAGGGCTAAAGGGACAAACTAGGGCACAAGGGAGCTAGGGACAAGTTATCGGACAAGGTGCTAGGAGACAAACTAGGAGACAAACTAGGGACAAGTTATCGGACAAGGAGCTAGGGACAAGTTATCGGACAAGGGCTAGGGACAGAAACTAGGGACAAAGGCTAGGGGACAGAAACTAGGGACAGAGTTATCGGACAAAGGCTAGGGACAGACTAGGGGACAAGGGAGCTAGGGGACAAAGTTATCGGACAAGGGGCTAGGGGACAGAGCTAGGGGACAGAGCTATCGGACAAGGGGCTAGGGACAGAGCTAGGGACAAAGGGCTAGGGGACAGAGCTATTGGACAAAGGGGCTAGGGGACAGAGTTATCAGACAAGGGGCTAAGGGACAGAGCTAGGGGACAGAGCTATCAGACAAGGGGCTAGGGACAGAGCTAGGGACAAGGGCTAGGGACAAGCTATAGGGACACAAGAGTTATCGGACAAAGGGAAAGCGGACAGAAACTAGGGGACAAGGCTAGGGACAAACTAGGGACAGAGATTATCGGACAAGGGAGCTAGGGACAGAAACTAGAGACAAAGGGCTAAAGGGACAAAGCTAGAGACAGAGTTATCGGACAAGTGCTAGGGAGACAGAAACTAGAGACAAAGAGCTAGGGACAAAGTTATCAGACAAGGGAGCTAGAGGGACAGAGCTAGGGGACAGAGCTATCAGACAAAGGGCTAGGGACAAGGGGCTAGGGACAGAGCTGTTGGACAAGGGCTAGGGACAGAGTTATCAGACAAGGGGCTAGGGGACAGAGTTATCAGACAAGGAGCTAACGGACAGAGCTAGGGACAGAGCTATCAGACAAGGGCTAGGGGACAGAGCTAGGGGACAAGGGGCTAGGGGACAAGCTATAGGGGACAGAGTTATCAGACAAGGGAGAGCGGACAGAAACTAGGGACAAGGGGCTAGGGGACAAACTAGGGACAAAGTTATCGGACAAAAGGAGCTAGGGAGACAGAGTTATCGGACAAAAGCTAGGGACAGAGCTAGGGACAGAGATTGGGGACAAGGACAAAGAGCTAGGGACAAACTATAGGGACAAATTATCGGACAAAGGAAGGCTAGCGGACAAGCTAGGGGACAGAGCTATCAGACAAGGGGCTAGGGACAGAGCTAGGGGACAAGGGGCTAGGGGACAGAGCTAGGGACAAGGGGCAAGGGGATAGAGACAGGGTACAAAGGGCGAGGGACAGACTTATCAGACAAGGGGCTAGGGACAGAGCTAGGGGACAGAGTTATCGGACAAAGGCTAGGGACAGAGTTATCGGACAAGAGCTAGGGGACAGAAACTAGGGACAAAGAGCTAGGGACAGAATTACTCGGACAGAGCTAAAGGGACAAAACTAAAGAGGACAAACTAAAGGGACAGAGATTATCGGACAAAAGCTAGAGGGACAGAAACTAGGGACAAACAAAGGGACAGAGATTATCAGACAGAAACTAGAGACAGAAACTAGAGACAAACTAGGAGACAGAAATTATCGGACAAGGGCTAGGGACAAGTTATCGGACAAAGGGCTAGGAGACAGAAACTAGGGACAGAAAGTTATCGGACAAGGGCTAGGGACAAACTAGAGACAAACTAGGGACAGAGCTATCGGACAAAGCTAGGAGGTCAAACTAGGGACAGAGTTATCGGACAAAGGGCTAGGACAGAGATTATCAAACAAGAGTTATCGGACAAAGCTAGAGACAGAGCAAGGGGACAAACTAGGGACAAAGTTAGAGACGGACAAGCCCAGAGCTAGGGACAAACTAGGGACAGAAATTATCGGACAAAGGAGCTAGAGGAGACAGAAACTAGACAGAAACTAGGGACAGAGTTATCGGACAAAGAGCTAGGGGACAGAAACTAGGAGACAAAAGCTAGGAGACAGTGTTATCGGACAAAGGGCTAGAGACAGACTAGAGACAGAGCTATCAGACAAGGGAGCAAACTAGGGACAAGGGGCTAGGGACAGAAACTGTTGGACAAGGGGCTAGGGACAGAGTTATCAGACAAGGGCTAGGGGACAGAGTTATCAGACAAGGGCTAACGGACAGAGCTAGGGACAGAGCTATCAGACAAGGAGCTAGGGACAAACTAGGGACAAGGGAGCTAGGGGACAGAGCTATAGGGACAGAGTTATCAGACAAGGAGAGCGGACAGAAACTAGGGAGACAAGGCTAGGGACAAACTAGAGACAGAGATTATCGGACAAAAAGCTAGGAGACAGAGATTATCAGACAAAAGCTAGGGACAGAAGCTAAAGGGACAGAGTTAGGGACAAGGCTAGCTAGGGGACAGAAGCTATAGGGACAGAGTTATCGGACAAGGACTAGCGGACAGAAACTAGGGAGAGCTATCAGACAAGGGCTAGGGGACAGAGCTAGGGGACAAGGGCTAGGGGACAGAGCTAGGGACAAGGGCTAGGGGACAGAGCTAGACAAGGGCGAGGGACAGACTTATCAGACAAGGGGCTAGGGACAGAGCTAGGGACAGAGTTATCGGACAAGGGCTAGGGGACAGAGTTATCGGACAGGGGCTAGGGACAAAGCTAGGGGACAAAGAGCTAGGGACAGAGTTATCGGACGGAAAGAGCTAGGGACAGACAAAACTAAGGGACAAAGCTAGGGACAGAGATTACTCGGACAAGGGCTAGGGACAAAGCTAGGGGACAAGAGCTAGGGACAGAGTTATCGGACAAGGGCTAGGGACAAGCTAGAGACAAACTAGGGACAGAGTTATCGGACAAGAGCTAGGGACAGAGTTATCGGACAAAGGGGCTAGGGACAGAGCTAGGGACAGAGTTATCGGACAAGGGAGCTAGAGACAAACTAGGGACAGAAAGCTAGGGACAAAGTTATCGGACAAAGGCTAGAGACAAACTAGGGACAAGTTATCGGACAAGGGAGCTAGGGAGACAGACAAGTTATCGGACAATAGGCTAGGGGACAAGCTAGGAGGACAGAAACTAGGAGACAGAGTGCTCGGACAAAGAGCTAGGGACAGAGCTAGGGACAGAGTTATCGGACAAGGAGCTAGGGACAAACTAGGACAAAACTAGAGACAAGTTATCGGACAAAGAGCTAGGGACAGAAGTTATCGGACAAAAGCTAGAGACAAACTAAAGGGACAAATTATCGGACAAAGGCTAGAGACAAACTAGGGACAGAAACTAGGGACAGAGTTATCGGACAAAGGGCTAGGACAGTCAGACAAACTAGGAGACAAAGATTGCTCGGACAAGAAGCTAGGGACAGAGTTATCGGACAAAGAGCTAGGACAGAAACTAGAGGACAAAACTAGGGACAAGTTATCGGACAAAGCTAAAGAGGACAGAAACTAGGACAAGTTATCAGACAAAGGAGCTAGAGACAGAAACTAGAGACAAATTAGGGACAAAGAGCTAGGGACAAGGCTAGGGACAAGAGCTAGGGACAAGTTATCGGACAAGGGGCTAGGGACAGAAGCTAGGGACAGAGTTATCGGACAAAGCGCTAGCTAGGGACAGAAACTATCGGACAAGGAGCTAGGGACAGAGTTATCAGACAAGGGGCTAGGGACAAGCTAGGGGACAGAAATTATCGGACAAGGGGCTAGGGGACAGACTAGGGGACAGAAGCTAGGGGACAGATTATCGGACAAAGGCTGCTAGGGACAAAGCTAGGGACAGAGTTATCGGACAAAGGGCTAAAGGGACAGAAACTAGGGACAGAGTTATCGGACAAGAGCTAAAGGGACAGAAACTAGGAGACAAGGGCTAGGGGACAGAGTTATCGGACAAGGTGCTAGGGCAAACTAGGGAGACAAACTAGGAGACAGATTATCGGACAAGGGCTAGGGACAGAAACTAGGGACAGAGATTATCGGACAAGGAGCTAGGGACAGAAACTAGGGACAAAGAGCTAGAGACAAACTAGGGGACAGAGTTATCGGACAAGGGCTAGGGGACAAACTAGGGACAAGGGGCTAGGGACAAAGTTATCGGACAAGGGGCTAGGGGACAGAGCTAGGGGACAGAGCTATCGGACAAGGGCTAGAGGGACAGAGTTATCGGACATGGGGAGCTAAAGGGACAGAACTAGGGACAGAGTTATCAGACAAGGAAGCTAGGGACAGAAAGTTACTAGGGACAGAGTTATCGGACAAAGAAACTAGGGACAGAAACTAGGGGACAAGTGCTCGGACAAAGAGCTAGGGGACAAACTAGGGACAAAGTTATCGGACAAGGGCTAGGGACAAACTAGGGACAGAGACTAGGGACAGAGTTATCGGACAAGGGCCAGGGACAGAGCTAGGGACAGAGTTATCGGACAAAGAGCTAGGGACAGAGTTATCGGACAAGGGGGCTAGGGACAGAGCTAGGGACCAGGCTAGGGGACAGAGTTATCGGACAAGGGCTAGGGACAAACTAAGGACAGAGTTATCGGACAAGGGCTAGGGACAGAGCTAGAGACAAAGGCCAGGGACAAAGGAGACAGAGATTATCGGACAAAGAGCTAAAGGGACAGAGCTAGGGGACAGGGAAGCTAGGGACAGTTATCGGACAAGGGGCTAGGGACAGAAACTAGGGACAGAGGCTAGGGACAGAAACTAGGGGACAAAGAGCTATCGGACAAGGGCTAGGGACAGAGTTATCAGACAAGGGCTAGGGGACAGAGCTAGGGACAGAAAGTTATCGGACAAGGGGCTAGGGAGACAGAGCTAGGGGACAGAGCTAGGGACAGTGTTATCGGACAAGGGAGCTAGGGACAGAGTTATCGGACAAGGGGCTAGGGGACAGAACTAGGGACAGAGTTATCGGACAAGGGGCTAGGGACAGAGCTAGGGCACAAGGGGCTAGGGGACAGAGCTATTAGACAAGGGCTAGGGGACAGAGTTATCAGACAAGGGGCTAGAGGGAACAGAGCTAGGGACAGAGTTATCGGACAAGGTGCTAGGGGACAGAACTAGGGGACAAGGGCTAGGGACAAACTATAGGGGACAGAGTGCTCGGACAAAGGAGAAAGAGACAGAAACTAGGAGACAAAAGCTAGGGGACAAACTAGGAGACAGAGATTATCGGACAAGAGCTAGGGACAGAAACTAGGGACAAGGGCTAGGGACAAACTAGGGACAGAGTTATCGGACAAGGTGCTAGGGACAGAAACTAGGGACAAAGGGCTAGGGACAAAGATTATCGGACAAAAGGCTAGGGACAGAAACTAGGGACAGAAACTATCAGACAAGGGACTAGGGACAGAACTAGGGACAAGGGGCTAGGGGACAGAGTTATCAGACAAGGACAACGGACAGAGCTAGGGACAGAGCTATCAGACAAGGGGCTAGGGGACAGAGCTAGGGGACAAGGGGCTAGGGGACAGAGCTATAGGGGACAGAGTTATCAGACAAGGGGAGCGGACAGAGCTAGGGACAAGGGGCTAGGGGACAGAGCTAGGGACAGAGTTATCGGACAAGGGGCTAGAGGGACAGAGTTATCGGACAAGGGCTAGGGGACAGGCTAGGGGACAGAGTTAGGGGACAAGGGCTAGGGGACAGAGCTATAGGGGACAAGTTATCGGACAAGGGAGCTAGGGGACAGAGCTAGGGGACAGTGTTATCGGACAAAGGGCTAGGGGACAGAGCTAGGGGACAAGTTATCGGACAAGGGAGCTAGGGACAGAGTTATCGGACAAGGGCTAGGGGACAGACCTAGGGACAAAGCTAGGGACAAGCTAGGGACAGAATTATCGGACAAGGGCTAGGGACAGAGCTTATCGGACAAAGGCTAGGGACAGAAACTAGAGACAAGAGCTAGGGACAGAGTTATCGGACAAGGGCTAGGGACAGAACTAGGGACAGAGTTATCGGACAAAAGGCTAGGGACAGAGCTAGGGACAAGGGGCTAGGGACAGAGCTAGGGGACAGAGTTATCGGACAAAGGGCTAGGGGACAGAGCTAGGGACAAGCAGGGGACAGTGTTATCGGACAAGGGCTAGGGACAGAGCTAGGGACAGAGTTATCGGACAAGGAGCTAGGGGACAGAGCTATCGGACAAGGGCTAGGGGACAGAGTTATCAGACAAGGGGCTAGGGGACAGAGCTAGGGGACAGAGTTATCGGACAAGGGGCTAGGGGACAGAGCTAGGGACAGAGCTAGGGACAGTGTTATCGGACAAGGAGCTAGGGACAGAGTTATCGGACAAGGGGCTAGGGACAGAGCTAGGGACAGAGTTATCGGACAAGGGCTAGGGACAGAGCTAGGGACAGAGCTAGGGGACAGACTATTGGACAAGGGGCTAGGGGACAGAGTTATCAGACAAAGGGCTAGGGACAGAGCTAGGGACAAGAGTTATCGGACAACAAACTAGGGACAGAGCTAGGGACAAAGCTAGGGACAGAGATTATCGGACAAGGAGCTAGGGACAAGCTAGGGACAGAGCTATCGGACAAGGGCTAGGGACAAACTAGGGGACAAGGGAGCTAGGGACAGAAACTATTGGACAAGGCTAGGGACAGAGTTATCAGACAAGGGGCTAGGGGACAGAGTTATCAGACAAGGGGCTAAGGGACAGAGCTAGGGACAGAGCTATCAGACAAGGGGCTAGGGGACAGAGCTAGGGGACAAGGGCTAGGGGACAGAGCTGTTGGACAAGGGGCTAGGGGACAGAGTTATCAGACAAGGGGCTAGGGACAGAGTTATCAGACAAGGGGCCAACGGACAGAGCTAGGGACAGAGCTATCAGACAAGGGGCTAGGGACAGAGCTAGGGACAAGGGGCTAGGGACAGAGCTATAGGGACAGAGTTATCAGACAAGGAGAGCGGACAGAGCTAGGGACAAGCTAGGGACAAGAGCTAGGGACAGAGTTATCGGACAAGGGGCTAGGGACAGAGTTATCGGACAAGGGGCCAGGGACAGGGCTAGGGACAGAGTTATTAGGGACAAGGGGCTAGGGACAGAGCTATAGGGACAGAGTTATCGGACAAGGGGCTAGCGGACAGAACTAGGGACCAGTGGCTAGGGACAGAGTTAGGGACAGAGTTATCGGACAAGGGCTAGGGACAGAGCTATCAGACAAGGGGCTAGGGACAGAGTTATCGTACAAGGGGACAGGGACAGAGCTAGGGACAGAGTTATCGGACAAGGGGCTAGGGACAGAGCTAGGGGACAGAGTTATCGGACAAGGGGCTAGGGACAGAGCTAGGGACAGAAGGGGCTAGGGGACAAAGGGCTAGGGGACAGAGTTATCGGACAAGGGGCTAGGGACAGACCTAGGGACAAGGGCTAGGGGACAGAGCTAGGGACAGAGCTATCGGACAAGGGGCTAGGGACAGAGCTAGGGGACAAGGGCTAGGGGACAGAGCTAGGGACAGAGTTATCGGACAAGGTGCTAGGGGACAGAGCTAGGGGACAAGGGGCTAGGGGACAAAGATTATCGGACAAGGGGCTAGGGGACAGAGCTAGGGGACAGAGCTATCAGACAAGGGGCTAGGAGACAGAGCTAGGGGACAAGGGGCTAGGGGACAGAGCTGTTGGACAAGGGGCTAGGGACAGAGTTATCAGACAAGGGGCTAGGGGACAGAGTTATCAGACAAGGGGCTAACGGACAGAGCTAGGGACAGAGCTATCAGACAAGGGGCTAGGGGACAGAGCTAGGGGACAAGGGCTAGGGACAGAGCTATAGGGGACAGAGTTATCAGACAAGGGGAGAGCGGACAGAGCTAGGGACAAGGGGCTAGGGGACAGAAACTAGGGACAGAGTTATCGGACAAGGGGCTAGGGGACAGAGTTATCGGACAAGGGGCTAGGGGACAGGGCTAGGGACAGAGTTAGGGACAAGGGGCTAGGGACAGAGCTATAGGGGACAGAGTTATCGGACAAGGGGCTAGCGGACAGAGCTAGGGGACCAGTGGCTAGGGGACAGAGTTAGGGACAGAGTTATCGGACAAGGGGCTAGGGGACAGAGCTATCAGACAAGGGGCTAGGGGACAGAGTTATCGTACAAGGGGCTAGGGACAGAGCTAGGGGACAGAGTTATCGGACAAGGGGCTAGGGACAGAGCTAGGGACAGTGTTATCGGACAAAGGGCTAGGGGACAGAGCTAGGGACAGAGTTATCGGACAAGGGCTAGGGACAGAGTTATCGGACAAGGGGCTAGGGACAGACCTAGGGACAAGGGCTAGGGGACAGAGCTAGGGACAGAGTTATCGGACAAGGGGCTAGGGACAGAGCTAGGGACAGAGCTATCGGACAAGGGGCTATGGGACAAGGGGCTAGGGGACAGAGCTATCGGACAAGGGGCTAGGGGACAGAGCTAGGGGACAGAGCTAGGGGACAGAGTTATCGGACAAGGGGCTAGGGGACAATACATTTATCATTATTACTGTTCTAGAACATCTACTGTTCTATATCATTAGTACTGTTCTAGAACACCTACTGTTCTATATCATTAGTACTGTTCTAGAACACCTACTGTTCTTTATCATTAGTAGTGTTCTAGAACATCTACTGTTCTATATCATTAGTACTGTTCTAGAACAGCTACTGTTCTATATCATTAGTATTGTTCTAGAACATCTACCATTCTATATCATTAGTACTGTTCTAGAACATCTACCGTTCTATATCATTTGTACTGTTCTAGAACATCTACCGTTCTATATCATTAGTACTGTTCTAGAACATCTACTGTTCTATATAATTAGTACTGTTCTAGAACATCTACTGTTCTATGTCATTAGTACTGTTCTAGAACATCTACTGCTCTATATCATTAGTACCCTTCTAGAACACATACCATTCTATATCATTAGTTCCAGTGGCTTGCGAAGGTATTCAACCCCCTTGGCATTTTTCCAATTTTGTTGCATTACAACCTGGGATTAAAATGGGTTTGTATCATTTGATTTACACAACAAGTCTACCACTTTGAAGATGCAAAATATTGTTTCGTGTGAAACAAACAATAAGACACACACAAAAAAAACCTTGAGTGTGCATAACTATTCACCCCCCAAAGTCAATACTTTGTAGAGACACCTTCTGCAGCAATTACAGCTGCAAGTCTATTGGGGTATGTCTCTATAAGCTTGGCACATCTAGCCACTGGGATTTTTGGCCATTCTTCAAGGCAAAACCGCTCCAGCTCCTTCAAATTGGATGGGTTCCGCTGGTGTACAGCAATCTTTAAGTCATACCACAGATTCTCAAATGGATTGAGGTCTGGGCTTTGACTAGGCCAGTCCAAGACATTTCAATGTTTCCCCTTAAACCACTCGGGTGTTTTAGCAGTATGCTTAGGGTCATTGTCCTGCTGGAAGGTGAACCTCTGTCCCAGTCTCAAATCTCTGGAAGACTGAAACAGGTTTCCCTGAAGAATTTCCCTGTATTTAGCGCCATCCATCATTCCTTCAATTCTGACCAGTTTCCCTGCCGATGAAAAACATTCCCACAGCATGATGCTGCCACCACCATCACTGTGGGGATGGTGTTCTTGGGGTGATGAGAGGTGTTGGGTTTGCGCCAGACATAATGTTTTCCTTGATGGCCAAAAAGATAAATCTCATCTGACCAGAGTACCTTCTTCCATATGTTTGGGGAGTCTCCCACATGCCTTTTGGAGAACACCAAGCGTGTTTGCTTATTTAAGCAATGGCTTTTTTCTGGCTACTCTTCCATAAAACCCAGCTCTGTGGAGTGTACAGCTTAAAGTGTTCCTATGGACAGATACTCCAATCTCCACTGTGGAGCTTTGCAGCTCCTTCAGGGTTATCTTTGGTCTCTTTGTTTCCTCTCTGATTAATGCCCTCCTTGCCTGGTCTGTGAGTTTTGGTGGGCAGCCCTCTCTTGGCAGGTTTGTTGTGGTGCCATATTCTTTCATTTTTTTAAATAATGGATTTAACTGTGCTCTGTGGGATGTTCAAAGTTTTGGATATTTTTTATAACCCAACCCTGATCTGTACTTCTCCACAACTTTGTCCCTGACCTGTTTGGAGAGCTCCTTGGTCTTCATGGTGCAACTTGCTTAGGGGTGTTGCAGACTCTGGGGCCTTTCAGAACAGGTGTATACGTACTGAAATCATGTGACAGGTCATGTGACACTTAGATTGCACACAGGTGGACTTTATTTAACACTTTATTTAACTGAAGGTAATTATTTGCACCAGATCTTATTTAGGGGCTTCATAGCAAAGGGGTGAAAACAGATGCACCACTTTTTTAAATTTTTAAAACAAGTTATATATTTAATTTCACTTCACCAATTTTGACCTTTTTGTGTATGTCAATTATATGAAATCCAAATAAAAATCAATTTCAATTACAGGTTGTAATGCAACAAAACAGGAAAAAGGCCAAAGGTCAGTTTGTTATATCTGGAGTACTTCTCCTGTCGTATCCGGTGTCCTGCGTGAATTTAAGTATGCTCTCTCTAATTCTCTCTTTCTTTCTCTCTCTCGGAGGACCTGAGCCCTAGGACCATGCCTCAGGACTACCTGGCCGTGCTGCTGCTCCAGTTTCAACTATTTTGCCTGCGGCTATTGAACCCTGACCTGTCACAACCCAGCTTCAAGTGGTGTCATATTTCACATCATCCTGCTTCATACAGGCAAATAGAGACATACTCCTGAATTTACATCTAAGAGGTTTTAAAATTACAGCAATAACTTGACACAGAGGCTATTCTCTTTAATATTACAGCAATAACCGTACACACAAGAGTTGTGACTATATTCTCTGGAATATTACAGCCATATTTTATTACAATATTACAGCCATATCTTACATTGTACAAATCCATCTTCCTCCCAGACAGACTGATGCTGCTGATTCATATATATATATATATAATGAAATGAGACAAAGGTGTTATCCCTTTATGGGTGTTGAAGAGGTGAGAAACATCGCCCCTGCCTGGTCAACAGACAGCATTACAACATCAGAGAGAAGTGGTCCAATGTTCAGGGTCGTAAGATTCATTAGTTCACACCTTTTTCAAAAATGTAGCAAATCGTTTTGCAAATTTGGATTTCTTATTGGACAAGTCCGGGTACAACCCTCCCTGTTTCAGACAGTTTTCTTACATTTGGTGCTTAATGAATAGGACCCAGTTGTGTTGGGATTGGCAGGCTGTAAGAAGCTCCAGAGAGGCAAGTCTTGTTGTTAATATTCACATCAACACATAATAAATTAAATTAGTGACATAATGTTTGAGATGATGTAGTTTTGCTTCTATCAGTGGGCTGAAACGCAACATGATTCACTCAAACGCTTTCAGTTCCAATTGGTCCTTCGGGTGATTCAGGAGAATCTGATTCTAGATCAGCGGAACCTTTGGAACCCACTGAAGATTCTAGAACAGCCCGTGAATATTCTAGAAGAGAGAAGGAAGAGAATCCTGGAACTCTGTTCAGGTTAGGAATGTAAACAAACACCATTCCATTTCCTGTTCAAATGGCAATAACTTCACAGAGACATCGCTCTGTCTTCATAATGGGGGTTGCGTCCCAAATGTTACATATGGGCCCTGGTCAAAAGTAGTGCACTAAATAGGGTGGGATTTGGAACAGACTAAAGTCTTGTCAGTTAGTGATGCAACGTGACTTTGATACATATTCCAGACTCCATTTCACTACAGTAGCATGTCCCCTTGTATATGTTTTGAGGATGTACTCGTTATTATAAACTGGGTGGTTTGAGCCCTGAATGCTGATTGGCTGAAAGTCGTGGTATATCAGACCGCATACCAAAGGTATAACAAAAATATATATTTGTACTGTTCTAATTACATTGGTAATTTGTTGACAATAGAAATAAGGCATCCTGGGGGGGTTTGTGGTATATGGCCAATATACCACGGCTTAATGTCTGTATCCAGGCACTCCTCGTTGCGTCGTGCTTAAGAACAGCCCTTAGCCGTGGTATATTGGCCATATACCACACCTCCTCTGGCCTTATTGCTAAAGCATATAATTAAAGAATATGTTATGATCAAGATGAACAATCAAGCATGGAGTAATCAACCTGCCATTCTGACAGAAGGTATTGGCACCCTATTCCCAATGTGCTCTGGTCTAAAGTAGTGCACTGTCTAGGGAATAGGGCTCTGGTCTAAAGTAGTGCACTGTCTAGGTAATAGGGTGCCATTTAAAGGAAAACTCCAACCAGAAACCCCTCTTTTGGTACTTGTTTCATTAGTCCACTGTTGATATAGTGCCAACATGTGTTTGCATGTCAGCAATCAAGTTTTCAAGATATCGAACTTTCAAAATACAGAACTACAGCCAGTTTGATGCATTTAGCATCACACGATGCTGAATATCAACTGGAGGGAGGAAGACATCAGTATAATACAGACTGGAGAATCATGGCAGGAATGGAACAATATATTAACTACACCTACAATAATGTGCTGAGAACCATGTTAGGTGGTCAAAGATATTGTAACCTGGGGGAGTTATGGGGAGGTAAGGGGGTAAGGAGAGTTATGGGGAGGTAAGGGGGGCGAAGAGAGGTATGGGGTAAGGAGGGTGTTATGGAGGGTGTTATGGAGGGGAACGGGTGTTGTTATGGAGGGGAAGGGGGTGTTATGGAGGAAGGGGGTGTTATGGAGGGGTAGGGGGTGTTATGGAGGGGTGAGGGGGAAGGGGGTGTTATGGAGGGGTAAGGAGGGTGTTATGGAGGGGAAGGGGGTTGTTATGGAGGGAAGGGGGTGTTATGGAGGTGTAAGGGGGTGTTATGGAGGTGTAAGGGGGTGTTATGGAGGTGTAAGGGGGTGTTATGGAGGTGTAAGGGGGTGTTATGGAGGGGTAAGGGGGTGTTATGGAGGGGTAGGGGGGTTATGGAAGGGGGAAGGGGGTGTTATGGAGGGGAAGGGGGTGTTATGGAGGGGCAAGGGGGTGTTATGGAGGGAGGGGGTGTTATGGAGGGGTAAGGGGGTGTTATGGAGGGGCAAGGGGGTGTTATGGAGGGGCAAGGGGGTGTTATGGAGGGGTAAGGGGGTGTTATGGAGGGGTAAGGGGGTGTTATGAAGGGTAAGGGGCGTTTTATGGAGGGTAAGGGGGTGTTATGGAGGGGTAAGGGGTGTTATGGAGGGGTAAGGGGGTGTTATGGAGGGGTAAGGGGGTTGTTATGGAGGGGTAAGGGGGTGTTATGGAGGGGTAAGGGGGTGTGTTATGGAGGGGTAAGGGGGTGTTATGGAGGGGAAGGGGGTGTTATGGAGGGGCAAGGGGGTGTTATGGAGGGGTAAGGGGGTGTTATGGAGGGGTAAGGGGGTGTTATGGAGGGGCAAGGGGGTGTTATGGAGGGGTAAGGGGGGGTTATGGAGGGGCAAGGGGGGGTGTTATGAAGGGGTAAGGGGGCGTTTTATGGAGGGGTAAGGGGGGGGTAAGGGGGTGTTATGGAGGGGTTATGGAGGGGGGGTTGTTATGGAGGGGTAAGGGGGTGTTATGGAGGGGTAAAGGGGGTGTTATGGAGGGGTAAGGGGGTGTTATGGAAGGTAAGGGGGTGTTATGGAGGGGTAAGGGGGTTGTTATGGAGGGGTAAGGGGGTGTTATGGAGGGGTAAGGGGGTTGTTATGGAGGGGTAAGGGGGTGTTATGGAGGGGTAGGGGGTGTTATGGAGGGGGGGGGGTGTTATGGAGGGGTAGGGGGGGTGTTATGGAGGGGTGAGGGTGTGCATGAACAGCTGAACAAAACCCTGCCGAACAACAAACAAACTAAAACTTCACAAATTGTTGTCATAATATATGCGCAAACCATTTGGACTGGGAAGCATGCGATAGGCTTAAAAGGTGGGGGGGTCTGACCAAGTCTTCTATCTGAAGTGTCAGTCACTGAAAAGGTCTCAGAAACAGAGCTATCGAAGCTCTCCAGTGTGTTTCAGTTTATACATACACACATACATACATACATATACACACACATACATACATACACACACACACACACACACACACACACACACAGCTAACTGTATGACCGTGTGTATACTATGTTCTCCTCCAAAAAGTCCATATTTCCTTTTCCACGTCTTGAGTAAGCTGCTCCTTTCTTCTGGCAGCTTCTCAGCTCGTTCAGTTCAACCGAAACAGACACACAACAAGCAGTGCTGATCTAAAAACCCTGTTCCTCTGAGAACCAGGTCTGTGAGTGAACTTTATGTGTGTGTATGTGTGTGTGTGTGTGTGTGTGTTGGTGTGTGTGTGTGTGTGTGTCTATGGGGCGGGGCTGCATGCAGACAGGTCTGTGACCAGTCCTTACGTCTCCAAAGAGTAATTTAACTATGTACAGTTGTTCCTAGATCAGTACTTAGATCTGTAGGATAGTTGAGCCTCATATAGGGCTCAATGTCAAAGTGAGTTCCCTGGTTAAACAGCTGTCCCTAGGTCAGTCGATAAGAGTTTGGTGACGGGATTCACCCCAGCAGGGTTTGGGGCTGTGAGAAGTAGGTAACAGCTGCTGCTAGAGGTCAAGGTTTGGTGATGTGTAGTTCGCTGGCCCCGGTGCCGTTGGTGGTGGTGGTGATGATGTACTGTGTGGTGGGCTGCTGGGAGGAGGTCTGGGCATCCAGATGGGTCTGGGCCGAGTTCTGGGGGCCACTGGCCTGCTTAGGGTCCAACTCAGACTGGCCCTCTGAAATCACATAGTGGGTCTGGAACAAGATGGTACAACAGTTAGAATACACAGACCACCACCACCCCCATACACCACTACCACCATACACCACTATACACCACTTCCATACACCACTATACACCACCATACACCACCATACACCACTATACACCACCCACTATACACCATCATACACCACCACCATACACCACTCACTATACACCCCCACCACCACCATCCACCATACACCACCACCATCACCATCCACCACATCCACCACCCACCACACCACCATACACCACCATACACCACCATACACCACCCACTATACACCACTGTACACCATCATACATCATACACCACCACCACCCACCACCACTATACATCACTATACACCACCACCACCATACACCACTACTATACACCACCAAAACCACCACCACCACCACCACCACCATACATCACCACCACCATACACTGCTATACACCATACACCACCACCACACACCACTATACACCACCACCATACACCACTATACACCACCACACACCACCACCACCACCATACACCACCATACACCACCACCACACACCACTATACACCACCACCACCATACACCACCACCATACACCATACACCACTATACACCACTATACACCGCCATACACCACCATACACCACCATACACCACTATACACCACCATACACCACACCAGGGTTTCCGTTGCACCGGACAACGTGACCGGTCATTTTAAAATGTACCAGACCCATGTTTTGGGTGCATAACCTATTAGGACATTTAACAGAATATTGAGATTACGGTAATGAATTTTAACAGAATATTGAGATTACGGTAATGAATATTGAGATTATGGTAATGAATTTTAACAGAACAGGTAACTAGTGTTAGGGAGCAGCCAATAAAACAGCACACCTGGGAAAACACCATTCTAACCAGCACACCTGGGAAAACACCATTCTAAACAGAACACCTGAGAAAACACCATTCTAAACAGAACACCTGAGAAAACACCATTCTAAACAGAACACCTGAGAAAACACCATTCTAAACAGAACACCTGAGAAAACACCATTCTAAACAGAACACCTGAGAAAACACCATTCTAAACAGAACACCTGAGAAAACACCATTCTAAACAGAACACCTGAGAAAACACCATTCTAAACAGAACACCTGGGAAAACACCATTCTAAACGGTTTACCCGATATGGTTGAAAATACCCCTGAAATTAAAGCTGACCGTCCGCACTTTAACCTCATAGTCATCGTATCGTTTCAACAAAAAATGGTATCACTCTCCCAATACTTCTTGGAGCTCACTATAGCTTAGAGTCCATAAGGTGCATTTGAATTAGCTTGTCTGGCGCTAAGCAGAGTTACTCTTTAGAACAAATGGAAAGGTCCTAAACATGCAGACACCTCCCTACTGGGCCAGGTGAGCTACAGCTCAGGTAAACCCACTGAGAACCACACCGTTTATTGATAACCAAGAGAAGTAGCTAGACCCTCTGTCATAACTCACCGTCTTAACCCCAGCACTGTTGACCCCTGTGACAGGAGTGCTGGCCTCAGCGATCACGTACTGGGTATGTGGCAACGTCATCATCTGGATCTCAGAGGCTAGAGAGAGAGAAGGAGTGAGACAGGAGAGAGAGAGAGAGACAGGAGAGAGAGAGACAGGAGAGAGAGAGACAGGAGAGAGAGAGAGAGACAGAGAGAGAGGAGAGAGAG
>NC_056442.1:59270991-59298491 GCF_018296145.1 Oncorhynchus tshawytscha | reverse complement strand
AAGATAGGACAGTCCCTACAGCTCAACTTGGATTTTCCCTACAGCTCAACTTGGATTTAATAAGATAGGACAGTACCTAGAGCTCAACTTGTGTAAACGTCCTCTAACCCTGAACCAATCCAACACTTAAATCCCTGAGTGTGAGCAAAGGAACACTATATTGAAAAAACAGCTGAAGGATGTGTTCCTCTGCCCAGGTGTTGCTGATGCATGCCAGACCTTAAAAGACCTGGTACTTTACATATCAGGTAACTACCAGTGCCTTCGGAAAGTATTCAGACCCCTTGACTTTTTCCACATTTTGTAACGTTACAGCCTTATTCTAAAACTAATTAAATAAATACAAATCCTCAATCTACACACAATACCCCATAATGACATCACAATACCCCATAATGACATCACAATACCCCACAATGACATCACAATACCCCATAATGACATCACAATACCCCATAATGACATCACAATACCCCATAATGGCATCACAATATGTGTTCCTCTGCCCAGGTGTTGCTGATGCCCCATAATGGCATCACAATACCCCATAATGGCATCACAATACCCCATAATGACATCACAATACCCTTATTCTAAAACAATGACATCACAATACCCCACAATGACATCACAATATCCCATAATGACATCACAATACCCCATAATGGCATCACAATACCCCATAATGGCATCACAATACCCCATAATGACATCACAATACCCCATAATGACATCACAATACCCCATAATGACATCACAATACCCCATAATGACATCACAATACCCCATAATGACATCACAATACCCCATAATGACATCACAATACCCCCATAATGACATCACAATACCCCATAATGACATCACAATACCCCATAATGACATCACAATACCCCATAATGACATCACAATACCCCATAATGACATCACAATACCCCATAATGACAAAGCAAAAACAGGTTAAGGGCTTTTTGCAAATATATAACAAATAAACAGATACTATATTTACATCAGTATTCAGACCCTTTGCTATGGGACTCAACATTGAGCTCAGATGCATTCTGTTTCCATTGATCATCCTTGGCCGCAGGGCCAGACAAATTACCAGGATGTGTACTCAGAGCATGCGCTGACCAACTGGCAAGTGTCTTCACTGACATTTTCGACCTCTCCCTGGCAGAGTCTGTAATACCAACATGTTTTAAGCAGACCACCATAGTCCCTGTGCCCAAGAACACTAAGGTAACCTGCCTAAACGACTACTGACCCGTAGAACTCACATCCATAGCCAGGAAGTGCTTTGAAAGGCTGGTCATGGCTCACATCAACACCATCATCCCAGAAACCCTAGACCCACTCCAATTTGCATACCAACCCAACAGATCCACAGATGAAGCAATCTCTATCGCACTCCACACTGCCCTTTCCCACCTGGACAATAGGAACACCTACGTGAGAATGCTGTTCAATGACTACAGCTCAGCGTTCAACACCATAGTGCCCTCGAAGCTCATCAATAAGCTAAGGACCCTGGGACTAAACACCTCCCTCTACAACTGGATACTGGACTTCCTGAACCCCCCCCCCAGGTAATAAGGGTAGGTAACAACACATCCGCCACGCTGATCCTCAACACAGGGGCCCCTCAAGGGTGCGTGCTCAGTCCCCTCCTGTACTCCCTGTTCACCCACAACTGCATGGCCAGGCACGACTCCAACACCATCATCAAGTTTGCCGATGACACAACAGTGGTAGGCCTGATCACCGACAACAACGAGACAGCCTATAGGGAGGTCACAGACCTGCCGTGTGGTGCCAGGACAACAACCTCTCCCTCAACGTGACCAAGACAAAGGAGATGATTGTGGACTACAGGAAAAAGAGGGCCGAGCCACGCCTCCATTCTCGTCGATGGGGCTGCAGTGGAACAGGTTGAGAGCTTTAATTTCCTTGGTGTCCACATCATCAACAAACTAACATGGTCCAAGCACACCAAAACAGTGGTGAAGAGGGCACAACAAAATCTACCCCCAGGAAACTGAAAAGATTTGGCATGGGTCCTCAGATCCTCAAAAGGTTCTACAGCTGCACCATCGAGAGCATCCTGACTTGTTGCGTCACTGCCTGGTATGGATCACCTTCCAACAGGACAACAACCCTAAGCACACAGCCAAGACAAGGCAGGAGTGGCTTCGGGACAAGTCTCTGAATGTCCTTGAGTGACCCAGCCAGAGCCTGGACTTGAACCCAGATCTAACATCGGTGGAGAGACCTGAAAATAACTGTGCAGCGACGCTCCCAATCCAACCTGACAGAGCTTGAGAGCATCTGCAGAGAAGAATGGGAGAAGCTCCCCAAATACAGGTGTGCCAAGCTTCAACAATGTACCGAGTAAAGGGTCTGAATACTTCTGTAAATGTGATATTTCAGGGTTTTTTAAATATACATTTGCAAAAAGCCCTTAACCTGTTTTTGCTTTGTCATTATGGGGTATTGTGATGTCATTATGGGGTATTGTGATGTCATTATGGGGGTATTGTGATGTCATTATGGGGGTATTGTGATGTCATTATGGGGTATTGTGATGTCATTATGGGGTATTGTGATGTCATTATGAGGGGGGAAAAGTATTGTGATGTCATTATGGGGTATTGTGATGTCATTATGGGGTATTGTGATGTCATTATGGGGTATTGTGATGTCATTATGGGGTATTGTGATGTCATTATGGGGTAGTGTGTATAGATTGATGAGGGGGGAAAAAAGTTTGAACACATTTTAGAACAAGGCTGTAACGTATCAAAATGTGGAAAAAGTCAAGGGGTCTGAATACTTTCCGAAGGCCCTGTATATCGTATGTTTTAAAAGCCTGGTGCATGCAGAGCCCAGCCCAATCCAGGCAGTGGTACTCACGGTATCCTCGGTAGTTCCAGTTGCCGGGGATGTAGGCGTGCTGCACAGAGCCCTGCTGATTGGATGACGTCTGGAGGGCGTGACTCTGTGCCAGGGTCACAGGGGTCAGCTGGGCAGGGCTTAACTCCTGGGTCACCTGGGAGGAAGGGCTTAGAGGCTGACCCTGCAGGAACAACAGAGGACGATTAGTTGATTGTTGGATTGATACAGACCATGTTGAATGCACTATGTAGCTCTGGATAAGAGCATCTGCTGAATGACCAAAATGTCAAATGTAAATTCAGTATTTGCTTTAAAACATAGCACAGGTTCAGAGTACTGTAAGGAGTTAGAACCCCTAGTAAGGAGTTAGAACCCCTAGTAAGGAGTTAGAACCCCTAGTAAGGAGTTAGAACCCCTAGTAAGGAGTTAGAACCCCTAGTAAGGAGTTAGTATCCCTAGTAAGGAGTTAGTATCCCTAGTAAGGAGTTAGTATCCCTAGTAAGGAGTTAGTATCCCTAGTAAGGAGTTAGTATCCCTAGTAAGGAGTTAGAACCCCTAGTAAGGAGTTAGTATCCCTAGTAAGGAATTAGAACCCCTATAGAACCCCTAGTAAGGAGTTAGAACCCCTAGTAAGGAGTTCTATAGGGGTTCTAACATGTACTTCCGGCGCCGACAGAGATGGCCGCCTCGCTTCGCGTTCCTAGGAAACTATGCAGTTTTTTGTTTTTTTACGTGTTATTTCTTACACTAGTACCCCAGGTCATCTTAGGTTTCATTACATACAGTCGAGAAGAACTACTGAATATAAGATCAGCGTCAACTCACCATCAGTACGACCAAGAATATGTTTTTCGCGATGCGGATCCTGTGTTCTGCCTTACAACCAGTGTAACGGAGTGGATTACATGCAGCGACCCAAAAAAACGACTCAGAAAAAGAGGGAAACGAAGCGGTCTTCTGGTCAGACTCCGGAGACGGGCACATCGTGCACCACTCCCTAGCATTCTTCTCGCCAATGTCCAGTCTCTTGACAACAAGGTTGATGAAATCCGAGCAAGGGTAGCATTCCAGAGGGACATCAGAGACTGCAACGTTCTCTGCTTCACAGAAACATGGCTAACCGGAGAGACGCTATCCGAAGAGGTGCAGCCAGCGGGTTTCTCCACGCATCGCGCCGACAGAAACGAACATCTTTCTGGTAAGAAGAGGGGCGGGGGCGTATGCCTTATGACTAACGTGACATGGTGTGATGAAAGAAACATACAGGAACTCAAATCCTTCTGTTCACCTGATTTAGAATTCCTCACAATCAAATGTAGACCGCATTATCTACCAAGAGAATTCTCTTCGATTATAATCACAGCCGTATATATCCCCCCAAGCAGACACATCGATGGCTCTGAACGAACTTTATTTAACTCTCTGCAAACTGGAAACAATTTATCCGGAGGCTGCATTCATTGTAGCTGGGGATTTTAACAAGGCTAATCTGAAAACAAGACTCCCTAAATTTTATCAGCATATCGATTGCGCAACCAGGGGTGGAAAGACCCTGGATCATTGTTACTCTAACTTCCGCGACGCATATAAGGCCCGCCCCGCCCCCTTTCGGAAAAGCTGACCACGACTCCATTTTGTTGATCCCTGCCTACAGACAGAAACTAAAACAAGAAGCTCCCACGCTGAGGTCTGTCCAACGCTGGTCCGACCAAGCTGACTCCACACTCCAAGACTGCTTCCATCACGTGGACTGGGAGATGTTTCGTATTGCGTCAGACAACAACATTGACGAATACGCTGATTCGGTGTGCGAGTTCATTAGAACGTGCGTTGAAGATGTCGTTCCCATAGCAACGATTAAAACATTCCCTAACCAGAAACCGTGGATTGATGGCAGCATTCGTGTGAAACTGAAAGCGCGAACCACTGCTTTTAATCAGGGCAAGGTGTCTGGTAACATGACTGAATACAAACAGTGCAGCTATTCCCTCCGCAAGGCTATCAAACAAGCTAAGCGCCAGTACAGAGACAAAGTAGAATCTCAATTCAACGGCTCAGACACAAGAGGCATGTGGCAGGGTCTACAGTCAATCACGGACTACAGGAAGAAACCCAGCCCAGTCACGGACCAGGATGTCTTGCTCCCAGGCAGACTAAATAACTTTTTGCCCGCTTTGAGGACAATACAGTGCCACTGACACGGCCTGCAACGAAAACATGCGGTCTCTCCTTCACTGCAGCCGAAGTGAGTAAGACATTTAAACGTGTTAACCCTCGCAAGGCTGCAGGCCCAGACGGCATCCCCAGCCGCGCCCTCAGAGCATGCGCAGACCTGCTGGCCGGTGTGTTTACGGACATATTCAACCAATCCCTATACCAGTCTGCTGTTCCCACATGCTTCAAGAGGGCCACCATTGTTCCTGTTCCCAAGAAAGCTAAGGTAACTGAGCTAAACGACTACCGCCCCGTAGCACTCACATCCGTCATCATGAAGTGCTTTGAGAGACTAGTCAAGGACCATATCACCTCCACCCTACCTGACACCCTTGACCCACTCCAATTTGCTTACCGCCCAAATAGGTCCACAGACGATGCAATCTCAACCACACTGCACACTGCCCTAACCCATCTGGACAAGAGGAATACCTATGTGAGAATGCTGTTCATCGACTACAGCTCGGCATTCAACACCATAGTACCCTCCATGCTCGTCATCAAGCTCGAGACCCTGGGTCTCGACCCCGCCCTGTGCAACTGGGTACTGGACTTCCTGACGGGCCGCCCCCAGGTGGTGAGGGTAGGCAACAGGCGGTTGGTTATTACTGCATTGTCGGAACTAGAAGCACAAGCATTTCGCTACACTCGCATTAACATCTGCTAACCATGTGTATGTGACAACTAAAATTTGATTTGATTTAGTAAGGAGTTAGAACCCCTAGTAAGGCGTTAGAACCCCTATAGAACCCCTAGTAAGGAGTTAGAACCCCTAGTAAGGCGTTAGAACCCCTATAGAACCCCTAGTAAGGTGTTAGAACCACTATAGAACCCCTAGTAAGGCGTTAGAACCCCTATAGAACCCCTAGTAAGGTGTTAGAACCACTATAGAACCCCTAGTAAGGCGTTAGAACCCCTATAGAACCCCTAGTAAGGAGTTAGAACCCCAGGCGTTAGAACCCCTATAGAACCCCTAGTAAGGTGTTAGAACCCTATAGAACCCCTAGTAAGGAGTTAGAACCCCTATAGAACCCCTAGTAAGGTGTTAGAACCCCTATAGAACCCCTAGTAAGGCGTTAGAACCCTATAGAACCCCTAGTAAGGAGTTAGAACCCCTAGTAAGGCGTTAGAACCCTATAGAACCCCTAGTAAGGTGTTAGAACCACTATAGAACCCCTAGTAAGGCGTTAGAACCCCTATAGAACCCCTAGTAAGGAGTTAGAACCCCTAGTAAGGCGTTAGAACCCCTATAGAACCCCTAGTAAGGTGTTAGAACCACTATAGAACCCCTAGTAAGGCGTTAGAACCCCTATAGAACCCCTAGTAAGGTGTTAGAACCACTATAGAACCCTTAGTAAGGAGTTAGATCCCCTAGTAAGGAGGTATTATTCTATCTTGACAAATGACAGCGGCTAAGGCAGCCCTGTGAAGAGACTAGTGTTTACCTGCGTGTTCTGTCCTGCCTCTGACACCTGTATGTGCTGCACCTGTATGGAGTGTTGGCTGTAACCATGGGGATCATGGAGCTGGGAAACATCCACGGTGGAATGCTGGGAGTGGGGAGAGCCCGCCTGAGGGAGGAAGAAGAAGCCAGAGACACACAGATCAGGTACATCATGTTTTTACAGGTTGAAGGGGTTAGGGTCTAGGGGTTAGGGTCTAGGGGTTAGGGTCTAGGGGTTAGGGTCTAGGGGTTAGGGTCCAGGGGTTAGGGTCCAGGGGTTAGGGTCCAGGGGTTAGGGTCTAGGGGTTAGGCTCCAGGGGTTAGGCTCAGGGTTAGGGTCTAGGGGTTAGGGTCTAGGGGTTAGGGTCCAGGGGTTAGGGTCTAGGGGTTAGGCTCCAGGGGTTAGGGTCTAGGGGTTAGGGTCTAGGCTCCAGGGGTTAGGCTCCAGGGGTTAGGGTCCAGGGGTTAGGGTCTAGGGGTTAGGGTCTAGGGGTTAGGGTCTAGGGGTTAGGGTCCAGGGGTTAGGGTCCAGGGGTTAGGGTCTAGGGGTTAGTGTCTAGGGGTCTAGGGGTTAGGGTCTAGGGGTTAGGGTCTAGGGGTTAGTGTCTAGGGGTCTAGGGGTTAGTGTCTAGGGTTAGGCTCCAGGGGTTAGGCTCCAGGGATTAGGGTCTAGGGGTTAGGTTCTAGGGGTTTGGGTCTAGGGGTTTGGGTCCAGGGGTTTGGGTCCAGGGGTTAGGGTCCAGGGGTTAGGGGTCAGTGTCTAGAGGTTAGGGTCCAGGGGTTAGGGTCTAGGGGTTAGAGTCTAGGGGTTAGGGTCTAGGGTCCAGGGTCTAGGGTCCAGGGATTAGAGTCTAGAGGTTGGGGTCTAGGGATTAGGGTCCAGGGGTTAGGGTCTAGGGGTTAGGGTCTAGGGGTCTAGGGGTTAGGGCCTAGGTGTCTAGGGGTTAGGGTCTAGGGGTTCGGGTCTAGGGGTTAGGGTCCAGGGGTTGGGGTCCAGGGGTTAGTGGTCTAGGGGTTAGGGTCTAGGGGTTAGGGTCTAGAGGTTAGGGTCCAGGGGTTAGGGTCTAGGGGTTAGAGTCTAGGGGTTAGGGTCTAGGGTCCAGGGTCTAGGGTCCAGGGATTAGAGTCTAGAGGTTGGGGTCTAGGGATTAGGGTCCAGGGGTTAGGGTCTAGGGGTTAGGGTCTAGGGGTCTAGGGGTTAGGGCCTAGGTGTCTAGGGGTTAGGGTCTAGGGGTTAGGGTCTAGGGGTTAGGGTCCAGGGGTTAGGGTCTAGGGTCCAGGGGTTAGGGGTCTAGGGGTTAGGGTCCAGGGGTTAGGGTCAGGGGTTAGGGTCTAGGGTCCAGGGTTAGGGTCCAGGGGTCAGGGGTTAGTGGTCTAGGGGTTAGGGTCCAGGGGTTAGGGGTTAGGGTTCTAGGGGTTAGGGTCTAGGGGTTAGGCTCCAGGGGTTAGGGTCCAGGGGTTAGGGTCTAGGGGTTAGGGTCCAGGGGTTGGGGTCCAGGGGTTAGTGGTCTAGGGGTTAGGGTCTAGGGGTTAGGGTCTAGGGGTTAGGGTCTAGGGGTTAGGGGTCTAGAGGTTTGGGTCCAGGGGTTAGGGTCCAGGGGTTAGGGTCTAGGGTCCAGGGGTTAGGGGTCTAGGGGTTAGGGTCTAGGGGTTAGGGTCTAGGGGTTAGGGTCTAGGGGTCCAGGGGTTAGGGCCTAGGTGTCTAGGGGTTAGGGTCTAGGGTCCAGGGGTTAGGGTCCAGGGGTCAGGGGTTAGTGGTCTAGGGGTTAGGGTCCAGGGGTTAGGGGTTAGGGTTCTAGGGGTTAGGGTCTAGGGGTTAGTGGTCTAGGGGTTAGGGGTCCAGGGGTTAGGGGTCCAGGGGTTAGGGTCCAGGGGTTAGGATCTAGGGGTTAGGGTCTAGGGGTTAGGGTCCAGGGTCAGGGTCTAGGGGTTAGGGTCTTACCTGAACTTGGACCACCTGTAACTGTATGTGTTGAGGCTGGTTGATCCCTCCTCCTGATTGGCTGACTGGTATATACTGGATCCTCTGGTAATCCCCTGCAGCAGTACGGTAGTCTGTGGTCAGGGTCTGGGACAGCTCTGTCATCGCCTGGGTCAACAGGTCTGTCGTCTGGGGAAAGAAGAGAATTAGTGACTGATTGGTTGATTGGAGATCTCAAATCTTTTCACCATCATCATCTCTGTATTTGTGTGTGTGTGTGTGTGTGTATAATTGTGTGTATAATTGTGTGTATAATTGTGTGTGTGTGTGTGTGTGTACACGTGTGTGTGAGTGTCTGTGTGAGTACGTGTGTGTGTGTGTATAATTGTGTGTATAATTGTGTGTGTGTGTGTATAATTGTGTGTGTGCGTGCGTGTGTGCGTGTGTGTATAATTGTGTGTGTGTGTGTGTGTGTGTGTATAATTGTGTGTGTGTGTGTGTGTGTATAATTGTGTGTGTGCGTGTGTGTATAATTGTGTGTGTGCGTGTGTGTATGTGCGTGTGTGTATAATTGTGTGTATGGGCGTGTGTGTATAATTGTGTGTGTGTGTGCGTGTGTGTATAATTGTGTGTATGGGCGTGTGTGTGTGTGTGCGTGTGTGTATAATTGTGTGTGTGTGTGTGTGTGTGTGTGTGTGTTCTCACTACGACAGCCTCAGAAGTGGTCCCATCCGTGGTGATGACAGCAGGGGCAGAGCAGATGACGGCGGTTGTGAGGGGAGCCTGGATGGTGTTGGCTAGCTGGGCGTACTCAGGGTGCTTCTTACGGATGTGCTGTACCATCTTAGTCTGGGGGGCACAGGGCAAGGGTCAGGTCCATGAGAAAACGTTCTACATAGCCTAGAATTCAGCAAGAGTGCTGGGTTTCGATCCAACCCAGCACAAGGACATCCCTCATCAGTCCAGTATATGGACATTATATCACTACAGGACAAGACAGTAGATGGACATTATATCACTACAGGACAAGACAGTAGATGGACATTATATCACTACAGGACAAGACAGTAGATGGACATTATATCACTACAGGACAAGACATCCCTCGTCAGTCCAGTAGATGGACATTATATCTCTACAGGACAAGACACCCAGACCCTAGTAAAATATTCACACTGATTGGTCTCCAACTGAGAAGATCCAAAATGAGCAGGCTTTTGTTCCTGCCCAACACTATTATGTTATAACAGACGGTACCTTGCTACTGTACTGCTTGGCACAGTGCGGGCAGCAGACGGGAGCAGTGGCGATCGTTCCCGTCAGTTGGGTGTGTGTGCTCAGCATGGGGTCGGGCTCCCCGGGTACGGCAGGGCGGAGCTTCCTGATGCTGGGGGGTAGTTCCGCCCCCGGGTGGTTCTTCAGGATGTGGGCCTTGCGCTTACTGGCCGACTTATACACCTGGGGGAGGGGTTATTTACAGTGTATGTTAGCGTGTTATGAAGATAGACACGGTGGTTCTTTATACTCCAACTTTAAAACTCCCATTAGTCTCTCAGGTGGTTTTGGGTTTTGACCTGGGAAGATGCATCTTAAACACCTGAAAACAGTGAAAAGGGCAAAGCTTTACCTGAGAAAAATCAACAATGCTGTTTCATAAACTAAAAATAATATAATTAAATCGCAACCTGTTTTCACAAACAAAAAATTATTTAATTAAATTGCAACCTGTTTCATTAACTAAAAAAGAGAACCGTTTCAGACATCTGTACCTTGTCACAGTACTGACAGAAGTAGTCTCTGTTGGGTTTGATGATGGGAAGAGTGAGCTCAGGAACTTCCTCTATCCTCATCTCAGGGTGCCGCTTAGATAGATGGTTCACCTAGGATAGAGAGAGGGAGTCAGTATAAAACACACAGACCGACATACACCTCATCTCAGGGTGCTGCTTAGATAGATGGTTCACCTAGGATAGAGAGAGGGAGTCAGTATAAAACACACAGACCGACATACACCTCATCTCAGGGTGCCGCTTAGATAGATGGTTCATCTAGGATAGAGAGAGGAGTCAGTATAAAACACACAGACCGACATACACCTCATCTCAGGGTGCCGCTTAGATAGATGGTTCACCTAGGATAGAGAGAGGGAGTCAGTATAAAACACACAGACCGACATACACCTCATCTCAGGGTGCTGCTTAGATAGATGGTTCACCTAGGATAGAGAGAGGGAGTCAGTATAAAACACACAGACCGACATACACCTCATCTCAGGGTGCTGCTTAGATAGATGGTTCACCTAGGATAGAGAGAGGGAGTCAGTATAAAACACACAGACCGACATACACCTCATCTCAGGGTGCCGCTTAGATAGATGGTTCACCTAGGATAGAGAGAGGGAGTCAGTATAAAACACACAGACCGACATACACCTCATCTCAGGGTGCTGCTTAGATAGATGGTTCACCTAGGATAGAGAGAGGGAGTCAGTATAAAACACACAGACCGACATACACCTCATCTCAGGGTGCTGCTTAGATAGATGGTTCATCTAGGATAGAGAGAGGGAGTCAGTATAAAACACACAGACCGACATACACCTCATCTCAGGGTGCCGCTTAGATAGATGGTTCACCTAGGATAGAGAGAGGGAGTCAGTATAAAACACACAGACCGACATACACCTCATCTCAGGGTGCCGCTTAGATAGATGGTTCACCTAGGATAGAGAGAGGGAGTCAGTATAAAACACACAGACCGACATACACCTCATCTCAGGGTGCTGCTTAGATAGATGGTTCACCTAGGATAGAGAGAGGGAGTCAGTATAAAACACACAGACCGACATACACCTCATCTCAGGGTGCTGCTTAGATAGATGGTTCATCTAGGATAGAGAGAGGGAGTCAGTATAAAACACACAGACCGACATACACCTCATCTCAGGGTGCCGCTTAGATAGATGGTTCACCTAGGATAGAGAGAGGGAGTCAGTATAAAACACACAGACCGACATACACCTCATCTCAGGGTGCTGCTTAGATAGATGGTTCATCTAGGATAGAGAGAGGGAGTCAGTATAAAACACACAGACCGACATACACCTCATCTCAGGGTGCTGCTTAGATAGATGGTTCACCTAGGATAGAGAGAGGGAGTCAGTATAAAACACACAGACCGACATACACCTCATCTCAGGGTGCTGCTTAGATAGATGGTTCATCTAGGATAGAGAGAGGGAGTCAGTATAAAACACACAGACCGACATACACCTCATCTCAGGGTGCTGCTTAGATAGATGGTTCATCTAGGATAGAGAGAGGGAGTCAGTATAAAACACACAGACCGACATACACCTCATCTCAGGGTGCTGCTTAGATAGATGGTTCATCTAGGATAGAGAGAGGGAGTCAGTATAAAACACACAGACCGACATACACCTCATCTCAGGGTGCCGCTTAGATAGATGGTTCACCTAGGATAGAGAGAGGGAGTCAGTATAAAACACACAGACCGACATACACCTCATCTCAGGGTGCCGCTTAGATAGATGGTTCACCTAGGATAGAGAGAGGGAGTCAGTATAAAACACACAGACCGACATACACCTCATCTCAGGGTGCTGCTTAGATAGATGGTTCACCTAGGATAGAGAGAGGGAGTCAGTATAAAACACACAGACCGACATACACCTCATCTCAGGGTGCTGCTTAGATAGATGGTTCACCTAGGATAGAGAGAGGGAGTCAGTATAAAACACACAGACCGACATACACCTCATCTCAGGGTGCTGCTTAGATAGATGGTTCACCTAGGATAGAGAGAGGGAGTCAGTATAAAACACACAGACCGACATACACCTCATCTCAGGGTGCTGCTTAGATAGATGGTTCACCTAGGATAGAGAGAGGGAGTCAGTATAAAACACACAGACCGACATACACCTCATCTCAGGGTGCTGCTTAGATAGATGGTTCACCTAGGATAGAGAGGGAGTCAGTATAAAACACACAGACCGACATACACCTCATCTCAGGGTGCCGCTTAGATAGATGGTTCACCTAGGATAGAGAGAGGGAGTCAGTATAAAACACACAGACCGACATACACCTCATCTCAGGGTGCTGCTTAGATAGATGGTTCACCTAGGATAGAGAGAGGGAGTCAGTATAAAACACACAGACCGACATACACCTCATCTCAGGGTGCTGCTTAGATAGATGGTTCATCTAGGATAGAGAGAGGGAGTCAGTATAAAACACACAGACCGACATACACCTCATCTCAGGGTGCTGCTTAGATAGATGGTTCACCTAGGATAGAGAGAGGGAGTCAGTATAAAACACACAGACCGACATACACCTCATCTCAGGGTGCCGCTTAGATAGATGGTTCACCTAGGATAGAGAGAGGGAGTCAGTATAAAACACACAGACCGACATACACCTCATCTCAGGGTGCTGCTTAGATAGATGGTTCACCTAGGATAGAGAGAGGGAGTCAGTATAAAACACACAGACCGACATACACCTCATCTCAGGGTGCTGCTTAGATAGATGGTTCATCTAGGATAGAGAGAGGGAGTCAGTATAAAACACACAGACCGACATACACCTCATCTCAGGGTGCCGCTTAGATAGATGGTTCACCTAGGATAGAGAGAGGGAGTCAGTATAAAACACACAGACCGACATACACCTCATCTCAGGGTGCTGCTTAGATAGATGGTTCATCTAGGATAGAGAGAGGGAGTCAGTATAAAACACACAGACCGACATACACCTCATCTCAGGGTGCTGCTTAGATAGATGGTTCACCTAGGATAGAGAGAGGGAGTCAGTATAAAACACACAGACCGACATACACCTCATCTCAGGGTGCTGCTTAGATAGATGGTTCATCTAGGATAGAGAGAGGGAGTCAGTATAAAACACACAGACCGACATACACCTCATCTCAGGGTGCTGCTTAGATAGATGGTTCATCTAGGATAGAGAGAGGGAGTCAGTATAAAACACACAGACCGACATACACCTCATCTCAGGGTGCTGCTTAGATAGATGGTTCATCTAGGATAGAGAGAGGGAGTCAGTATAAAACACACAGACCGACATACACCTCATCTCAGGGTGCCGCTTAGATAGATGGTTCACCTAGGATAGAGAGAGGGAGTCAGTATAAAACACACAGACCGACATACACCTCATCTCAGGGTGCCGCTTAGATAGATGGTTCACCTAGGATAGAGAGGGAGTCAGTATAAAACACACAGACCGACATACACCTCATCTCAGGGTGCTGCTTAGATAGATGGTTCACCTAGGATAGAGAGAGGGAGTCAGTATAAAACACACAGACCGACATACACCTCATCTCAGGGTGCTGCTTAGATAGATGGTTCACCTAGGATAGAGAGAGGGAGTCAGTATAAAACACACAGACCGACATACACCTCATCTCAGGGTGCTGCTTAGATAGATGGTTCACCTAGGATAGAGAGAGGGAGTCAGTATAAAACACACAGACCGACATACACCTCATCTCAGGGTGCTGCTTAGATAGATGGTTCATCTAGGATAGAGAGAGGGAGTCAGTATAAAACACACAGACCGACATACACCTCATCTCAGGGTGCTGCTTAGATAGATGGTTCACCTAGGATAGAGAGAGGGAGTCAGTATAAAACACACAGACCGACATACACCTCATCTCAGGGTGCTGCTTAGATAGATGGTTCACCTAGGATAGAGAGAGGGAGTCAGTATAAAACACACAGACCGACATACACCTCATCTCAGGGTGCTGCTTAGATAGATGGTTCACCTAGGATAGAGAGAGGGAGTCAGTATAAAACACACAGACCGACATACACCTCATCTCAGGGTGCCGCTTAGATAGATGGTTCACCTAGGATAGAGAGAGGGAGTCAGTATAAAACACACAGACCGACATACACCTCAATTATTGGCAGAGTGAAGCATTTAAAAAAAATAAAAAAAAATAAATCATTTCTGAAAAAGTTAAGACGCTTAAATACCATTAGAATAACAGGGGAGGTTAGCATGTCTTGGGGGTATGATATAAAATGCTAACCTCTCCTGTTATTGTAATGGTGAGAGGTTAGCATGTCTTGGGGGTATGATATAAAATGCTAACCTCCCTGTTATTGTAATGGTGAGAGGTTAGCATGTCTTGGGGGTATGATATAAAATGCTAACCTCCCTGTTATTGTAATGGTGAGAGGTTAGCATGTCTTGGGGGTATGATATAAAATGCTAACCTCCCCTGTTATTGTAATGGTGAGAGGTTAGCATGTCTTGGGGGTATGATATAAAATGCTAACCTCCCTGTTATTGTAATGGTGAGAGGTTAGCATGTCTTGGGGTATGATATAAAATGCTAACCTCCCTGTTATTGTAATGGTGAGAGGTTAGCATGTCTTGGGGTTATGATATAAAATGCTAACCTCCCTGTTATTGTAATGGTGAGAGGTTAGCATGTCTTGGGGGTATGATATAAAATGCTAACCTCCCTGTTATTGTAATGGTGAGAGGTTAGCATGTCTTGGGGTTATGATATAAAATGCTAACCTCCCCTGTTATTGTAATGGTGAGAGGTTAGCATGTCTTGGGGGTATGATATAAAATGCTAACCTCCCCAGTTATTGTAATGGTGAGAGGTTAGCATGTCTTGGGGGTATGATATAAAATGATAACCTCCCCTGTTATTGTAATGGTGAGAGGTTAGCATGTCTTGGGGTTATGATATAAAATGCTAACCTCACCTGTTATTGTAATGGTTAGAGGTTAGCATGTCTTGGGGGTATGATATAAAATGCTAACCTCACCTGTTATTGTAATGGTGAGAGGTTAGCATGTTTTAGGGGCTATGATATTTAATGCTAACCTCCCCTGTTATTGTAATGGTGAGAGGTTAGCATGTTTTAGGGGGTATGATATAAAATGCTAACCTCCCCTGTTATTGTAATGGTGAGAGGTTAGCATGTTTTAGGGCTATGATATAAAATGCTAACCTCCCCTGTTATTGTAATGGTGAGAGGTTAGCATGTTTTAGGGCTATGATATAAAATGCTAACCTCCCCTGTTATTGTAATGGTGAGAGGTTAGCATGTTTTAGGGCTATGATATAAAATGCTAACCTCCCCTGTTATTGTAATGGTGAGAGGTTAGCATGTTTTAGGGGGTATGATATAAAATGCTAACCTCCCCTGTTATTGTAATGGTGAGAGGTTAGCATGTCTTGGGGGTATGATATAAAATGCTAAACTCCCTGTTATTGTAATGGTGAGAGGTTAGCATGTCTTGGGGTATGATATAAAATGCTAAACTCCCCTGTTATTGTAATGGTGAGAGGTTAGCATGTTTTAGGGGGTATGATATAAAATGCTAACCTCCCCTGTTATTGTAATGGTGAGAGGTTAGCATGTTTTAGGGCTATGATATAAAATGCTAACCTCCCCTGTTATTGTAATGGTGAGAGGTTAGCATGTTTTAGGGCTATGATATAATATGCTAACCTCCCCTGTTATTGTAATGGTGAGAGGTTAGCATGTCTTGGGGGTATGATATAAAATGCTAACCTCCCCTGTTATTGTAATGGTGAGAGGTTAGCATGTCTTAGGGGGTATGATATAAAATGCTAACCTCCCCTGTTATTGTAATGGTGAGAGGTTAGCATGTCTTGGGGGTATGATATAAAATGCTAACCTCCCCTGTTATTGTAATGGTGAGAGGTTAGCATGTCTTGGGGGTTATGATATAAAATGCTAAACTCCCCTGTTATTGTAATGGTGAGAGGTTAGCATGTTTTAGGGCTATGATATAATATGCTAACCTCCCCTGTTATTGTAATGGTGAGAGGTTAGCATGTCTTGGGGGTTATGATATAATATGCTAACCTCTCCTGTTATTGTAATGGTGAGAGGTTAGCATGTCTTGGGGGTATGATATAAAATGCTAACCTCCCCTGTTATTGTAATGGTGAGAGGTTAGCATGTTTTGGGGGTATGATATAAAATGCTAACCTCCCCTGTTATTGTAATGGTGAGAGGTTAGCATGTTTTAGGGGGTATGATATAAAATGCTAACCTCCCCTGTTATTGTAATGGTGAGAGGTTAGCATGTTTTAGGGCTAAGATAAATAAATATCATACCCCTCCAAAATGCTAACCTCACCTGTTATTGTAATGGTTAGAGGTTAGCATGTCTTGGGGGTATGATATAAAATGCTAACCTCACCTGTTATTGTAATGGTGAGAGGTTAGCATGTTTTAGGGGCTAAGATATAAAATGCTAACCTCCCCTGTTATTGTAATGGTGAGAGGTTAGCATGTTTTAGGGGGTATGATATAAAATGCTAACCTCCCTGTTATTGTAATGGTGAGAGGTTAGCATGTCTTGGGGGTATGATATAAAATGCTAACCTCCCCTGTTATTGTAATGGTGAGAGGAGGTTAGCATGTCTTGGGGGTATGATATAAAATGCTAACCTCCCTGTTATTGTAATGGTGAGAGGTTAGCATGTCTCGGGGGGTATGATATAAAATGCTAATCTCCCCTGTTATTGTAATGGTGAGAGGTTAGCATGTCTTGGGGGGTATGATATAAAATGCTAACCTCCCCTGTTATTGTAATGGTGAGAGGTTAGCATGTCTTGGGGGTATAATATTTGTGCATCTGTAACTTTCTCATTCATCATTATTCACGATTGGTTATGAATTGTCTGTAATCATGGTAGCAACCATATTTTCTTTACAAACTTATTCTATTCTGATTTACAATAAAAGTGACTCCAAAATGACACAATACATTATTTACCATTCATTACTATTGGACACAAAATAATCTGAAACACAACCAAAACAAACAGCAAATGCATCCAACAAGTTGTTAGAGTCATATGCTGGATGTTGTCAATGCGTGCTATGAATATGGGACCAAAAACAAAACATTTTTGTATGGGCGGCAGGTAGCCTAGTGGTTAGAGTGTAGAGGCGGCAGGTAGCCTAGTGGTTAGAGTGTAGAGGCGGCAGGTAGCCTAGTGGTTAGAGTGTAGAGACGGCAGGTAGCCTAGTGGTTAGAGTGGAGAGGTGGCAGGTAGCCTAGTGGTTAGAGTGGTGTAGAGGCGGCAGGTAGCCTAGTGGTTAGAGTGTAGAGGAGGGAGGTAGCCTAGTGGTTAGAGTGTAGAGGAGGCAGGTAGCCTAGTGGTTAGAGTGTAGAGGTGGCAGGGTAGCCTAGTGGTTAGAGTGTAAAGGATGCAGGTACCCTAGTGGTTAGAGTGTAGAGGCGGCAGGGTGGCCTAGTGGTTAGAGTGTAGAGGCGGCAGGTAGCCTAGTGGTTAGAGTGTAGAGGCGGCAGGTAGACTAGTGGTTAGAGTGTAGAGGCGGCAGGTAGCCTAGTGGTTAGAGTGTAGGGGCGGCAGGTACCCTAGTGGTTAGAGTGTAGAGGCGGCAGGGTAGCCTAGTGGTTAGAGCGTTTGGGCCAGTAACCAACAGGTTGCTAGATCGAATCCCCCGAGCTGACAAGGTAAAAATCTGTCGTTCTGCCCCTGAACAGGCAGTTAACCCACTGTTCCCAGACCAGCTAACCCACTGTTCCCAGACCAGGTAACCCACTGTTCCCAGACCAGGTAACCCACTGTTCCCAGACCAGGTAACCCACTGTTCCCAGACCAGGTAACCCACTGTTCCCAGACCAGTTAACCCACTGTTCCCAGACCAGTTAACCCACTGTTCCTAGGCCAGTTAACCCACTGTTCCTAGGCTGTCATTGTAAATAAGAAATGGTTCTTTAACTGACTTGAATCGTTAAATAAAAGGTACATTTTTTTTTTATTAAAAGTTTTATTTGACTACTTTAATACAGTGCATTCTAAAGTATTCAGACCCCTTGACTTTCACACATTTGGTTACATTACAGCCTTATTCTACAAGGGACTAACTGACATACCTCAATCTGACCTCAACAAGGGAATAATTGACTAACCTCAATCTGACCTCAACAAGGGAATAACTGACTAACCTCAATCTGACCTCAACAAGGGAATAACTGACATACCTCAATCTGACCTCAACAAGGGAATAACTGACATACCTCAATCTGACCTCAACAAGGGACTAACTGACTAACCTCAATCTGACCTCAACAAGGGACTAACTGACATACCTCAATCTGACCTCAACAAGGGACTAACTGACTAACCTCAATCTGACCTCAACAAGGGAATAACTGACTAACCTCAATCTGACCTCAACAAGGGAATAACTGACATACCTCAATCTGACCTCAACAAGGGAATAACTGACATACCTCAATCTGACCTCAACAAGGGACTAACTGACATACCTCAATCTGACCTCAACAAGGGACTAACTGACATACCTCAATCTGACCTCAACAAGGGACTAACTGACTAACCTCAATCTGACCTCAACAAGGGACTAACTGATATACCTCAATCTGACCTCAACAAGGGACTAACTGACATACCTCAATCTGACCTCAACAAGGGACTAACTGACATACCTCAATCTGACCTCAACAAGGGACTAACTGACTAACCTCAATCTGACCTCAACAAGGGAATAATTGACTAACCTCAATCTGACCTCAACAAGGGAATAACTGACTAACCTCAATCTGACCTCAACAAGGGAATAACTGACTAACCTCAATCTGACCTCAACAAGGGACTAACTGACATACCTCAATCTGACCTCAACAAGGGACTAACTGACATACCTCAATCTGACCTCAACAAGGGAATAACTGACTAACCTCAATCTGACCTCAACAAGGGACTAACTGACATACCTCAATCTGACCTCAACAAGGGACTAACTGACATACCTCAATCTGACCTCAACAAGGGACTAACTGCCATACCTCAATCTGACCTCAACAAGGGACTAACTGACTAACCTCAATCTGACCTCAACAAGGGAATAACTGACTAACCTCAATCTGACCTCAACAAGGGAATAACTGACTAACCTCAATCTGACCTCAACAAGGGACTAACTGATATACCTCAATCTGACCTCAACAAGGGACTAACTGACTAACCTCAATCTGACCTCAACAAGGGACTAACTGATATACCTCAATCTGACCTCAACAAGGGACTAACTGACATACCTCAATCTGACCTCAACAAGGGACTAACTGACATACCTCAATCTGACCTCAACAAGGGACTAACTGACTAACCTCAATCTGACCTCAACAAGGGAATAATTGACTAACCTCAATCTGACCTCAACAAGGGAATAACTGACTAACCTCAATCTGACCTCATATAAGGGAATAACTGACTAACCTCAATCTGACCTCAACAAGGGAATAACTGACTAACCTCAATCTGACCTCAACAAGGGAATAACTGACTAACCTCAATCTGACCTCATATAAGGGAATAACTGACTAACCTCAATCTGACCTCAACAAGGGAATAACTGACTAACCTCAATCTGACCTCAACAAGGGACTAACTGATATACCTCAATCTGACCTCAACAAGGGACTAACTGACATACCTCAATCTGACCTCAACAAGGGACTAACTGACATACCTCAATCTGACCTCAACAAGGGAATAACTGACTAACCTCAATCTGACCTCAACAAGGGAATAACTGACTAACCTCAATCTGACCTCAACAAGGGAATAACTGACTAACCTCAATCTGACCTCAACAAGGGAATAACTGACTAACCTCAATCTGACCTCAACAAGGGAATAACTGACTAACCTCAATCTGACCTCAACAAGGGAATAACTGACTAACCTCAATCTGACCTCAACAAGGGACTAACTGACATACCTCAATCTGACCTCAACAAGGGAATAACTGACTAACCTCAATCTGACCTCAACAAGGGAATAACTGACTAACCTCAATCTGACCTCAACAAGGGAATAACTGACATACCTCAATCTTGGTTTCACCAATAACAAAAGTGAAAACAGTTTTTTAGACATGTTTGCAAATGTATTAAAAATAAAAAAAACTGAAATACCTTATTTACATACTGTAAGTATTCATACCCTTTGCTATGAGACTCGAAATTGAGCTCAGGTGAATCCTGTTTCCATTGATCATCCTTGATATGTTTCTACAACTTGATTGGAGTCCACCTGTGGTAAATTCAATTGATTGGACATGATTTGGAAAGAAATACACCTGTCTATATAAGGTCCCACCATGTCAGAGCAAAAACCAAGCCATGAGGTCGAAGAAATTGTCCGTAGAGCACAGAGACAGGATTGAGACGAGGCACAGATATGGGGAAGGGTACCAAAAAATGTCTGCAGCATTGAAGGTCCCCAAGAACACATTGGCCATGATTCTTAAATGGAAGAAGTTTTGAACCACCAAGACTCTTCCTAGAGCTGACCGCCAAACTGAGCAATCCGGGGAGAAAGGCCTTGGTCAGGGAGGTGACCAAGAACCCGATGGTCACTCTGACAGAGCTCCAGAGTTCCTATGTGGAGATGGGAGAACCTTCCAGAAGGACAACCCTCTCTGCAGCACTCCACCAATCAGGCCTTTATGGTAGAGTGGCCAGACAGAAGCTACTCCTCAGTAAAAGGCACGACAGCCCGCCATGAGAAACAAGATTCTCTGGTGAAACCAACATTGAATTCTTTGGCCTGAATGCCAACCGTCACATCTGGAGGAAACCTGGCACCATCCCAACGGTGAAGCATGATGAAGCAGGTAGCCTAATGGTTAGAGCATTGGACTAGTAACCGAAAAGTCACAAGATTGAATCCCCAAGCTGACAAGGTAAAAATCTGTCATTCTGCCCCTGAACAAGGTAGTTAACCCACTGTTCATTGAAAATAAGAATTTGTTCTTAACTGACGGTGGTGGCGGCATCATGTTTTTCAGCGGACTGGGAGACTAGTCAGGATCAATGGAAAGATGAACGGAGCAAAAACAAGGCCAGTTTTATTGCTTCTTTAATCAGGACAACAGTTTTCAGCTATGATTTTAAAAAAAAGGGTTTTCTAATGATCAATTAGCCTTTTAAAATTATGAACTTGATTAGGAAAGTTAGGAACCAATATACACGGACAATTAGAAAAGCCAAGGCTAGCTTTTTCAAGCAGAAATTTGCTTCCTGTAGCTCCAACTCCAAAAAGTTCTGGGACACTGTAAAGTCCATGGAGAATAAGAACACCTCCTCCCAGCTGCCCACTGCACTGAGGATAGGTAACACGGTCACCACCGATAAATCCACCATAATTGAGAATTTCAATAAGCATTTTTCTACGGCTGGCCATGCTTTTCACCTTGCTACCCCTACCCCGGTCAACAGCCCTGCACCCCCCACAGCAACTCGCCCAAGCCTCCCTATTTCTCCTTCACCCAAATACAGATAGCTGATGTTCTGAAAGAGCTGCAAAATCTGGATCCCTACAAATCAGCCGGGCTAGACAATCTGGACCCTCTCTTTCTAAAATGATCTGCCGAAATTGTTGCAACCCCTAAGATCCCCAAAGATTGGAAAGCAGTCGCGGACATCCCCCTCTTCAAAGGGGGAGACACTCTAGACCCAAACTGCTACAGACCTATATCCATCCTGCCCTGCCTATCTAAGGTCTTCGAAAAGCCAAGTCAACAAACAGATCACTGACCATTTCGAATCCCACCGTACCTTCTCCGCTATGCAATCTGGTTTCAGAGCTGGTTATGGGTCCACCTCAACCACGCTCAAGGTCATAAACGATATCATAACTGCCATCGATAAGAGACCGTACTGTGCAGCCGTATTCATCGACCTGGCCAGGGCTTTCGACTCTGTCAACCACCACATTCTTATCGGCAGACTCGACCAGTGCAGGCTCAACAGCCTTGGTTTGTCAAATGATTGCCTCTCCTGGTTCACCAACTACTTCTCTAGATAGAGTTCAGTGTGTCAAATTGGAGGATCTGCTGTCCGGCCTCTGGCAGTCTCTATGGGGGTGCCACAGGGTTCCACAGGGTTCCACAGGGTAACATAAAGATATAAAACTGTATGTATTTTTTTGTGAAGAATCAACAACAAGTGGGACACAACATGAAGTGGAACGACATTTATTGGATATTTCAAACGCCCAATTTTTCAGTTTTTGATTTGTTAAAAAGTTTGAAATATCCAATAAATGTCGTTCCACTTCATGATTGTGTCCCACTTGTTGTTGATTCTTCACAAAAAAAAACAGTTTTATATCTTTATGTTTGAAGCCTGAAATGTGGCAAAAGGTCGCAAAGTTCAAGGGGGCCGAATACTTTCGCAAGGCACTGTACTACCCACCATTGTGACCTGTACTCTCTCGCCCTCGCTTCATATTCATCACCAAACCCACTGGTTCCAGGTCATCTCCAAGACCCTGCTAGGTAAAGTCACGCCTTATTTCACCTCACTAGTCACCATAGCAGCACCCACCCGTAGCACGCGCTCCAGCAGGTATATCTCACTGGTCACCATAGCAACACCCACCTGTAGCACGCGCTCCAGCAGGTATATCTCACTGGTCATCCCCAAAGCCAGTTCCTCCTTGGCCGCCTTTCCTTCCAGTTCTCTGCTGCCAATGACTGGAACGAATTGCAAAAATCTCTGAAGCTGGAGACTCATATCTCCTTCTCTAACTTTAAGCACCAGCTGTCAGAGCAGCTCACAGATCACTGCACCTGTACATAGCCCATCTGTAAACAGCCCATCCAACTACCTCATCCCCATATTGTATTCATTTATTTATCTTGCTCCTTTGCACCCCAGTATCTCTACCTGCACATTCATCTTCTGCACATCTACCATTCCAGTGTTTAATTGCTATATTGTAATTACTTCGCCACCATGGCCTATTTATTGCCTTACCTCTCTTATCTTACCTCATTTGCACACAATGTATATATATACACACACACACACACACACACACACACACACACACACACACACACACACACACACACACCACACACACACATCCACACACATCCACTATATATGCAAAAGTATGTAGACACCCCTTCAAATGAGTGGATTAGGCTGTTTCAGCCACAAGCGTTGCTGACAGGTGTATAAAATTGAGCTCACAGCCATGCAATCTCCATAGACAAACATCGGCAGTGAAAATGGCTTTACTGAAGAGCTCAGTGACTTTCAACATGGCACAGTCATAGGATGCCACCTTTCCAACAAGTCAGTTTGTAAACGTTCTGCCCCGGTCAACTGTAAGTGCTGTTATTAGGAAATGGGAAAGTCTAGGAGCAACAACGGCTTAGCTGTGAAGTGGTAGACCACACAAGCTCCCAGAACGGTGTGTGTGTAATCTAGGAGGTCAGTGTCACTACTCACCAGCATACCTCTGCGTCTAAAACCCATCATACACATGCGACATTTAAACATGAAGCTCTCCAGGTCTGTGGTGGGAACCTTCTGCTTCAGGGCCTTGGAGCGATGGATACGGTCTGCCTTCTTAGCCTCGCGCTCTGGGTTGTGCATCCGCTGCATGTGCTCTCTCAGTTTATCCTTACGCTGAAGGGGAGGGAGGAGTGGGGGGGAGAGGAGAGGAGGGGAGAGAGGGATGAGAGGAGATGGGGAGAGGAGAGGTGAGGGAGAGAGAGAGAGAGAGAGAGAGAGAGAGAGGGATGAAAGGAGATGGGGAGAGAGGAGGTGAGGGAGAGAGAGAGAGAAGAGGGTGAGAGAGAGCGAGAGAGAGAGAAGAGGGTGAGAGAGAGCGAGAGAGAGGAGAAGAGAGGGTGAGAGAGAGCAAGAGAGAGAGAGGAGAAAGAGGGTGAGAGAGAGCGAGAGAGAGAGAGAGGAGAAGAGAGGGTGAGAGAGGGCGAGAGAGAGGAGAGAGGAGAAGAGAGGGTGAGAGAGAGAGAGAGAGAGAGAGAGAGAGAGAGAGAAAGAGAGAGAGAGAGGAGAAGAGAGGGTGAGAGAGAGAGAGCGAGAGAGAGGAGAAGAGAGGGTGAGAGACTGACAAGACTGAAACACACACAACCGTCTGCAGAGCAAGCTCTTTACACTCAGACGAGTCACTGTACTAGTCAGGTCAGGTGGTCTGACATACTATACTTTAGGGTCAGGAGTTTTACCTGGAAAGGTCAGAAAGTCAGGAAAGCTCTTGGTTCTACAGTTATTGGCATTTTTCTTTCGTCTGTCTGTCTGTCTGTCTGTCACACACACACATACACACATCTCACCTTAAACTGCTTTCCACAGGTGGAGCAGAGGAAGTCCTTGCGGTCGCTATGCCGCAGCATGTGGAGCCGTAGCTTGTCAGGTCTGCAGAACGCCTTGTCACAGTCTGAGCACTGAAAGATCTTCTCAGAGTGGAAGCTACGAACATGTTTCTTCACCTGGTGGAGAGACCAGACCAGGAGACCAGGAGAGAGTTAGGGAGACCACTAGAGCAGTAGATCCATCCTACTGTCTACTGATTGATTCATTGATTGGCACAGAGTGGCTATAATTTTAACAGGTAAGATGACTGAAAACACATTGTCATCTACAATGGGATCAGAGGAGATGAGTTTGTATGACAGTTATACACTGAATGTACAAAACACTGACACAGACTGACCAGGTGAATCCAGGTGAATGATCCCTTATTGATCTCACCTGTTTAATCCATTTCAATCAGTGTAGATGAAGAGGAGGAGACAGGTTAAGGAGTGATTAGATGAAGAGGAGGAGACAGTTTAAGGAGTGATTAGATGAAGAGGAGACAGTTTAAGGAGTGATTAGATGAAGAGGAGGAGACAGGTTAAGGAGTGATTAGATGAAGAGGAGGAGACAGGTTAATGAAGGATTAGATGAAGAGGAGGAGACAGGTTAATGAAGGATTAGATGAAGAGGAGGAGACAGGTTAAATAAGGATTAGATGAAGAGGAGGAGACAGGTTAAATAAGGATTAGATGAAGAGGAGGAGACAGGTTAAATAAGGATTAGATGAAGAGGAGACAGGTTAATGAAGGATTAGATGATGAGGAGGAGACAGGTTAAATAAGGATTAGATGAAGAGGAGGAGACAGGTTAAATAAGGATTAGATGAAGAGGAGGAGACAGGTTAAATAAGGATTAGATGAAGAGGAGGAGACAGGTTAAATAAGGATTAGATGAAGAGGAGACAGGTTAATGAAGGATTAGATGAAGAGGAGGAGACAGGTTGAAGAAGGATTAGATGAAGAGGAGGAGACAGGTTGAAGAAGGATTTTTAAGCCATGAGACAAGGATTGTGTCCCATTCATAAATTGAACAGGCAAGACAACAGATGTTAGTGCCTTTGAATGGGGGTAAGATAGTGGGTGCCTTTGAATGGGGGTATGGTAGTGGGTGCCTTTGAATGGGGGTATGGTAGTGGGTGCCTTTGAATGGGGGTAAGGTAGTGGGTGACTTTGAATGGGGGTAAGGTAGTGGGTGCCTTTGAATGGGGGTAAGATAGTGGGTGCCTTTGAATGGGGGTATGGTAGTGGGTGCCTTTGAATGGGGGTATGGTAGTGGGTGCCTTTGAATGGGGGTATGGTAGTGGGTGCCTTTGAATGGGGGTAAGGTAGTGGGTGCCTTTGAATGGGGGTAAGGTAGTAGATCACTTTGAATGGGGGTAAGGTAGTAGGTGACTTTGAAAGGGGGTAAGGTAGTAGATGCCTTTGAATGGGGGTAAGGTAGTGGGTGCCTTTGAATGGGGGTATGGTAGTGGGTGCCTTTGAATGGGGGTAAGGTAGTGGGTGCCTTTGAATGGGGGTATGGTAGTGGGTGCCTTTGAATGGGGGTATGGTAGTGGGTGACTTTGAATGGGGGTAAGGTAGTGGGTGACTTTGAATGGGGGTAAGGTAGTGTGTGCCTTTGAATGGGGGTAAGGTAGTGTGTGCCTTTGAATGGGGGTAAGGTAGTAGTTGCCTTTGAATGGGGGTAAGGTAGTAGGTGACTTTGAAAGGGGGTAAGGTAGTGGGTGCCTTTGAACGGGGGTAAGGTAGTAGATGCCTTTGAATGGGGGTAAGGTAGTGGGTGCCTTTGAATGGGGGTATGGTAGTGGGTGCCTTTGAATGGGGGTAAGGTAGTGGGTGCCTTTGAATGGGGGTATGGTAGTGGGTGCCTTTGAATGGGGGTATGGTAGTGGGTGCCTTTGAATGGGGGTAAGGTAGTGGGTGACTTTGAATGGGGGTAAGGTAGTGGGTGACTTTGAATGGGGGTAAGATAGTGGGTGCCTTTGAATGGGGGTATGGTAGTGGGTGCCTTTGAATGGGGGTATGGTAGTGGGTGCCTTTGAATGGGGGTATGGTAGTGGGTGCCTTTGAATGGGGGTAAGGTAGTGGGTGCCTTTGAATGGGGGTAAGGTAGTAGATCACTTTGAATGGGGGTAAGGTAGTAGGTGACTTTGAAAGGGGGTAAGGTAGTGGGTGCCTTTGAAAGGGGGTAAGGTAGTAGGTGACTTTGAATGGGGGTAAGGTAGTAGGTGACTTTGAAAGGGGGTAAGGTAGTAGATGCCTTTGAATGGGGGTAAGGTAGTGTGTGCCTTTGAATGGGGGTAAGGTAGTGTGTGCCTTTGAATGGGGGTAAGGTAGTAGTTGCCTTTGAATGGGGGTAAGGTAGTAGGTGACTTTGAAAGGGGGTAAGGTAGTGGGTGCCTTTGAAAGGGGGTAAGGTAGTAGGTGACTTTGAATGGGGGTAAGGTAGTAGGTGACTTTGAAAGGGGTAAGGTAGTAGGTGACTTTGAAAAGGGGGTAAGGTAGTAGGTGACTTTGAAAGGGGGTAAGGTAGTAGGTGACTTTGAAAGGGGGTATGGTAGTGGGTGCCTTTGAATGGGGGTAAGGTAGTAGGTGACTTTGAAAGGGGGTATGGTAGTAGGTGCCAGGGCGCACCGGTTTGAGTCAAGAACTGCAACGCTGCTGGGTTTTTCACGCTCAACAGTTTCCTGTGTATCAAGACCACCACCCAAGAGGACATCCAGCCAACTTGACACAACTTTGGAAAGAATTGAAGTCGACATGGGCCAGCATCCCTGTGGAACGCT
>NC_056442.1:59178491-59265991 GCF_018296145.1 Oncorhynchus tshawytscha | reverse complement strand
ACGCCCCTTCGGTCTGCAGAAACACAGGTTAATTAAAGTCGATCCACTCGATCATTCAATTAAATCAGGCTTTTTACGAAACACATTTTTTAAAACTGTGTTTTACAGGTCTAGGAGAGGACTGTGGGGACGAGTGTTGACCACTGTGTTACCTGGTGACGCAGTCCAGTTTGTCATCGTGCATGTTGAGGTGCTGCTGTAGCTGTTCTGAACTCATGAAGCGTCTGTTACACTCGTAACAGGGCCAGTTCTTCTCCTGCTCGCGTAACACTGAAAACACAACCACAGTCATGGGTCTGTTACACTCAATTCTCCACTGGTGCACCAGCACATGATTTGGTCTATTAGCCGTCTTAGCAGAACCAGGCTAATAACGACTAGCCATCTTAGCATGACCAGGCTAATAACAACTAGCCATCTTAGCATGACCAGGCTAATAACAACTAGCCATCTTACAGAACCAGGCTAATAACAACTAGCCATCTTACAGAACCAGGCTAATAACAACTAGCCATCTTACAGAACCAGGCTAATAACAACTAGCCATCTTACAGAACCAGGCTAATAACAACTAGCCATCTTACAGAACCAGGCTAATAACAACTAGCCGTCTTACAGAACCAGGCTAATAACAACTAGCCGTCTTACAGAACCAGGCTAATAACAACTAGCCGTCTTACAGAACCAGGCTAATAACAACTAGCCGTCTTACAGAACCAGGCTAATAACAACTAGCCGTCTTACAGAACCAGGCTAATAACAACTAGCCGTCTTACAGAACCAGGCTAATAACAACTAGCCGTCTTACAGAACCAGGCTAATAACAACTAGCCGTCTTACAGAACCAGGCTAATAACAACTAGCCGTCTTACAGAACCAGGCTAATAACAACTAGCCGTCTTACAGAACCAGGCTAATAACAACTAGCCGTCTTACAGAACCAGGCTAATAACAACTAGCCGTCTTACAGAACCAGGCTAATAACAACTAGCCGTCTTACAGAACCAGGCTAATAACAACTAGCCGTCTTACAGAACCAGGCTAATAACAACTAGCCGTCTTAGCAGAACCAGGCTAATAACAACTAGCCGTCTTAGCAGAACCAGGCTAATAACGACTAGCCGTCTTAGCAGAACCAGGCTAATAACGACTAGCCGTCTTAGCAGAACCAGGCTAATAACAACTAGCCATCTTACAGAACCAGGCTAATAACGGCTACCATTCTTAGCAGAACCAGGCTAATAATGACTAGCCGTCTTACAGAACCAGGCTAATAATGACTAGCCGTCTTACAGAACCAGGCTAATAATGACTAGCCGTCTTACAGAACCAGGCTAATAACGACTAGCCGTCTTAGCAGAACCAGGCTAATAACGACTACCCTTCTTAGCAGAACCAGGCTAATAACGACTAGCCATCTTACAGAACCAGGCTAATAACGACTAGCCGTCTTACAGAACCAGGCTAATAATGACTAGCCACCTTGTAAATGAGCATTCCCTTGTGTTCTTGTATTTAAATGAGCATTCCCTTGTGTTCTTGTATTTAAATGAGCATTCCCTTGTGTTCTTGTATTTAAATGAGCATTCCCTTGTGTTCTTGTATTTAAATGAGCATTCCCTTGTGTTCTTGTATATTAATGAGCCTTGTGTTCTTGTATTGATTTACAGTAACAGCAAATAAATAAAGTTCAAATAAAATACATTTAAACTCAGTTTTTCACAATTCTTGAAATTTAATCCTAGTAACAATTCCCTGTCTTAGGTCAGTTAGATCACCATTTTATTTTAAGAATGTGAAATGTTAGAATAATAGTAGAGAGAATGATTTATTTGAGGTTTTATTTCTTTCATCACATTCCCAGTGGGTCAGAAGTTTACATACACTCAATTAGTACTTGGTAGCATTGCCTTTAAATTGTTTAACTTGGGTCAAACGTTTTGGGTAGCCTTCCACAAGCTTCCCACAATAAGTTGGGTGAATTTTGGCCCATTCCTCCTGACAGAGCTGGTGTAACTGAGTCAGGTTTGTAGGCCTCCTTGCTCACACATGATTTTTCAGTTCAACCCACACATTTTCTATAGGATTGAGGTCAGGGCTTTGTGATGGCCACTCCAATACCTCAACTTTGTTGTCCTTAAGCCATTTTGCCACAACTTTGGAAGTATGCTTGGTGTCATTGTCCATTTGGAAGAGCCATTTGCGACCAAGCTTTAACTTCCTGACTGATGTCTTGAGATGTTGCTTCAATATATCCACATCATTTTCCTGCCTCATGATGCCATCTATTTTGTGAAGTGCACCAGTCCCTTCTGCAGCAAAGCACCCCCACAACGTGATGCTGCCACCCCTGTGCTTCACGGTTGGGATGGTGTTCTTCGGCTTGCAAGCCTCCCCCTTTTTCCTCCAAACATAATGATGGTCATTATGGCCAAACAGTTCTATTTTTGTTTCATCAGACCAGAGGACGTTTCTCCAAAGAGTACGATATTTGTCTCCATGTGCAGTTACAAACCGTAGTCTGGCTTTTTTAATGGCGGTTTTTGAGCAGTGGCTTCTTCCTTGCTGAGCGGCCTTTCAGGTTATGGTGATATAGGACTCGTTTTACTGTGAATATAGATACTTTTGTACTTGTTTCCTCCAGCATCTTCACAGGGTCCTTTGCTGTTGTTCTGGGATTGATTTGCACTTTTCACACCAAAGTACATTCACCTCTAGGAGACAGAACGACAGTTCTCCTTCCTGAGCGGTATGACAGCTGCGTGGTCCCATGGTGTTTATACTTGCACACTATTGTTTATACAGATGAATGTGGTACCTTCAGGCGTTTGGAAATTGCTCCCAAGGATGATCCAGACTTGTGGAGGTCTACAATTCTTTTTCTTAGGTCTTGGCTGATTTTCACATGATGTCAAGCAAAGAGTCACTGAGTTTGAAGGTAGGCCTTGAAATACATCCACAGGTACACCTCCAATCAGAAGCTTCTAAAGCCATGACATCATTTTCTGGAATTTTCCAAGCGGTTTAAAGGCACAGTCAACTTAGTGTATGTAAACTTCAGACCCACTGGAATTGTGATACAGTGAATTATAAGTGAAATAATCTGTCTATAAACAATTTTTGGAAAAATGACTTGTGTCATGCACAAAGTAGATGTCCTAACAGACATGTTTGTTTGTTTGTGGAGTGGTTGAAAAACGAGTTTTAATGACTCCAACCTGAGTGTATGTAAACTAGTTTTAATGACTCCAACCTAAGTGTATGTAAACTTCCTACTTCAACTGTACACAATACATTTACTTTGTATAAGCCCGTTTGGTGACGATTAAAGCTTCGGGTATGTCGGTTTCAGCTTTGTCCATCTGCATTTGCAGAATTTCTCAAGCTATGTTAAGTTAGATGGGGAGCGACGGTGAACAGCAATCTTCAAGTCTTTCCACAGAGTTTCAACAAGATTAAAGTTTCACATTCTTGTTCTGAAGCTTTGGCTGTATTCTTGGGGTCTTTGTCTGTGTTGGAATGTAAAATCTTCGCCTCAGTCCAAGGTTGTTCGCACTCTGAATCAGGTACTCTGTATTTGTCTCCATCCATTGTCCCCTCTATCCTTACCAGTCTCCCAGTCCCTGCTGCTTTAAAGCATCTCCCAGCATGCTTCGCGGTAGGGATGGTGTTAGATGAATGATGAGCTGTGCCTGGTTTCTACAGACATAGTGCTTTGCATTCAGGTCAAATAGTTACATTTTTGTCTGATCAGACCACATAATCTTTTGCCTTTTGCTCTGAGGCTTTCACATGCATTCTTCGTTGTTGTTGCGAACTCCAGGTAAAATTTTTGTCAGTCGTGGCTTCAGTCTGGCCACTCTCTCATAAAGCCCAGGTTGGTGACGTGCTGTAGAGACTGTTGTCAGTCGTGGCTTCAGTCTGGCCACTCTCTCATGAAGCCCAGGTTGGTGACGTGCTGTAGAGACTGTTGTCAGTCGTGGTTTCAGTCTGGCCACTCTCTCATAAAGCCCAGGTTGGTGACGTGCTGTAGAGACTGTTGTCAGTCGTGGTTTCAGTCTGGCCACTCTCTCATAAAGCCCAGATTGGTGACGTGCTGTAGAGACTGTTGTCAGTCGTGGCTTCAGTCTGGCCACTCTCTCATAAAGCCCAGGTTGGTGACGTGCTGTAGAGACTGTTGTCAGTCGTGGCTTCAGTCTGGCCACTCTCTCATGAAGCCCAGGTTGGTGACGTGCTGTAGAGACTGTTGTCAGTCGTGGTTTCAGTCTGGCCACTCTCTCATAAAGCCCAGGTTGGTGACGTGCTGTAGAGACTGTTGTCAGTCGTGGTTTCAGTCTGGCCACTCTCTCATAAAGCCCAGGTTGGTGACGTGCTGTAGAGACTGTTGTCAGTCGTGGTTTCAGTCTGGCCACTCTCTCATAAAGCCCAGGTTGGTGACGTGCTGTAGAGACTGTTGTCAGTCGTGGTTTCAGTCTGGCCACTCTCTCATAAAGCCCAGGTTGGTGACGTGCTGTAGAGACTGTTGTCAGTCGTGGTTTCAGTCTGGCCACTCTCTCATAAAGCCCAGATTGGTGACGTGCTGTAGAGACTGTTGTCAGTCGTGGCTTCAGTCTGGCCACTCTCTCATAAAGCCCAGGTTGGTGACATGCTGTAGAGACTGTTGTCAGTCGTGGCTTCAGTCTGGCCACTCTCTCATAAAGCCCAGGTTGGTGACGTGCTGTAGAGACTGTTATCAGTCGTGGCTTCAGTCTGGCCACTCTCTCATAAAGCCCAGGTTGGTGACGTGCTGTAGAGACTGTTGTCAGTCGTGGCTTCAGTCTGGCCACTCTCTCATAAAGCCCAGATTGGTGACGTGCTGTAGAGACTGTTGTCAGTCGTGGCTTCAGTCTGGCCACTCTCTCATAAAGCCCAGGTTGGTGACGTGCTGTAGAGACTGTTGTCAGTAGTGGCTTCAGTCTGGCCACTCTCTCATAAAGCCCAGGTTGGTGACGTGCTGTAGAGACTGTTGTCCTTCTGGCAGGTTCTCCCATCTCTCAGCCAAGGAACTCTGTAGTTCAGTCAGAGTGGTCATTGGGTTCTTGTTCACCATCCTGTCCAATGTCCTTCTTCGGATGCTCAGTTTGGTCGGACTGACATTTCTGTTTTTCATTTTCAGTAAAAATGTCCAAAACCATATATTCACTTATTCATTATGGGTATAGTGTCAACACCACAGTGGAAGGAGCAGGAAGGTAGTAGTACTGACATACGACCAAAGACCACGGAACGGAAAATAAATGTTACAATATTTTGTTTTTAAAGCTGCAGAGACAACATAGGGATAAACATCACCATCACTTCTATCATAGACAAAGCTACACAACAGTGTTGCTGTTTGAACGAAGCACAGACACCCACCTTTCCTCTCCTCGTCCGTGACATCATGGATCTTCTGATTGACAAACTCGGCGTATGATGCTGCATACCACACCTGGGGGAAAGAAGAAACATTTTATTTATTTTATTTTACCTTTATTTAACCGGGCAAGTCAGTTAAGAACAAATTCTTATTTTCAATGACGGCCTAGGAACAGTGGGTTAACTGCCTGTTCAGGGGCAGAACGACAGATTTGTACCTTGTCAGCTCATGGGTTTGAACTCGCAACCTTCCGGTTACTAGTCCAACGCTCTAACCACTAGGCTAGCCTACCGCCCCAATAATAATGTGCTTTGAGGGGTATCCTACGAAAGAAAGCTACATCGCCTCTGGGTTTTCTACAGCTAACAGCTAACCAGCTTCAGTTAGCTTCACATTCCAGCTCAGGCTTCATCCGTACTACGACGGTGAACATCGCTCGTTCGCCTGCCCGCTAACTCTAGCAGACTTGTAATCAGGGCTCTAAATAAAAAATACAAAACAAAAATCAGTAGCACGGGTGCTCGCAACTTAAAAACGTTAGGAGCACCGCGTGAACTCTAGGAGCACCTCGTGAACTCTAGGAGCACCGTGTGAACTCTAGGAGCACCGCATGAACTCTAGGAGCACCGCGTGAACTCTAGGAGCACCGCGTGAACTCTAGGAGCACCAGATTTATTATGTTTTAGATGCAGCCTATATTGTGCCTATATGAATTGTAGTTACTTTTGAAGGACACGTTGTGCTCCAGTAACACTGTAAAGACAGTTATTATAACAAAATTAAAATCCTAATGTCACTGAGATTACAATGTCATTTGTGGAGTATTAGGATTATACATTGTGTATAAAACACGACTCTACTATTGAGATGAATCATATTGAAAATTGTGCACCGTCTCTTTAAAAACATCAGAGTTTGTGATGAGGATATGGAAGACGTTAGTCATTGATCTCCAGAAGAAGATGTCCCCACGTGTTCGATATACTGGTAGCGTTACCAGGTTTGTTAGCTAGCTAGCCAATGAGGTAACGTGACTGATATACTGGTAACGTTACCAGGTTTGTTAGCTAGCTAGCCAATGAGGTAACGTGACTGATATACTGGTAACGTTACCAGGTTTGTTAGCTAGCTAGCCAATGAGGTAACGTGACTGATATACTGGTAACGTTACCAGGTTTGTTAGCTAGCTAGCCAATGAGGTAACGTGACTGATATACTGGTAACGTTACCAGGTTTGTTAGCTAGCTAGCCAATGAGGTAACGTGACTGATATACTGGTAGCGTTACCAGGTTGTTAGCTAGCTAGCCAATAACTCGTGGCTCAGACTAAACAACGTGTAAACAAATGGTTAATGACGTGCACGTACTTTTAGAATGGCCCACGACACGTTTATGAATGTAACATGCGTTCCTGGCGATCCGCTATAAAAAATGTTGCGTCGGTAATATGGGTAAATCATGGACTTTTACTGACAGTTGTGACTGCTTCGCCTGATGTATTGCTTGCTCTCTCTACCTTCTTGCCCTTTGTGCTGTTGTCTGTGCCCAATCATGTTTGTACTATGTCTTGTGCTGCTACCATGTTGTGTTGTCATGTTGTGTTGCTACCATGTTGTGTTGTCATGTTGTGTTGCTACCATGTTGTGTTGTCATCTTGTTGTGTTGCTACCGTGCTGTGTTGTCATGTTGTGTTACTACCATGCTGTGTTGCTACCGTGCTGTGTTGTCATGTTGTGTTGCTACCATGCTGTGTTGCTACCATGTTGTGTTGCTACTATGTTGTGTTGTCATGTTGTGTTGTCATGTTGTGTTGCTACCATGCTGTGTTGCTACTATGTTGTGTTGTCATGTTGTGTTGCTACCATGTTGTGTTGCTACTATGCTGTGTTGCTACTATGTTGTGTTGTCATGTTGTGTTGCTACCATGTTGTGTTGCTACTATGCTGTGTTGCTACCATGTTGTGTTGTCATGTTGTGTTGTCATGTTGTGTTGCCATGCTGTGTTGCTACTATGTTGTGTTGTCATGTTGTGTTGCTACCATGTTGTGTTGTTGTCTTAGGTCTCTATTTATGTAGTGTTGTGGTGTCTCTCTTGTCGTGATGTGTGTATTGTCCTATATTTATATTTACATTTTAATCCCAGGCCCCCGTCCCCGCAGGAGGCTTTTTGGTAGACAGTCATTGTAAATAAGATTTTGTTCTTAACTGACTTGCCTAGTTAAATAAAGGTTATTAAAGAAAAAAAAATCAAATATAAAATAAGATATTTTAACCTAGTTGGGCTACAAAGCAAACCGTTTTAGCTTTAGTAATGGTCCAACAATGACACTATTGAATCTGCACTCGCTTCTTTCTGAAAGAAAGCCTTATCACTACAACAACTATTATCATCCTGCAGACCCCCACTAATACACCCCCCCCCCACGCCCCATCCTGCGTCACAACATAAAACTCCTGGTCATCAGAGCCCTGTTGGAACTGCGCATGTTTCACGGAGGCTAGTCGAACGCCAAACTCTTCATTGAGACAATGCTGAAACATCAACGGGCAATTCAGTGATTCATTTTTCATTTGTGGCAAAATCAAAATGAAGGAAATGTTATCTGGTAAAATCAGCAGGCTACGGTGTGTAATAGATCGGTGTTCGGTCTTCATTTCATTACTTATCGATAATGCCGTCTTCGGTGTGCTTAAGTCATACAAAACGTTTTACTGTGCGAGAAGTTTGAAGTGCATTCTGTCGAAATACTATGATATTTGAAGATTTAAAAAAAAAAATTGGACACCAAAAAACATTTGATAAATAAAATATTTTAAAATCATTCATCTTCCTCAAATTAAGGTGATAATGACACGATCTTTGCAAGAGGGAGGGAATCTGATCTCAGTCATTTCATTCAGGGTAAGCGGTGAGTTAGCAGTGAGTTAGCGGTGAGTTAGCAGTGAGTTAGCAGTGAGTTAGCGGTGAGTTAGCGGTGAGTTAGCGGTGAGTTAGCAGTGAGTTAGCAGTGAGTTAGCGGTGAGTTAGCAGTGAGTTAGCGGTGAGTTAGCCTGCCCTGGAGCGGGTTAGTTCTGAAGGATTCGTTGCCATAGAAATTTACCTGGCTAGAAGGTGAGCCACTTCGTGTGACTGGTTATCCCGAATTGAACTCAAGAGTTGACCAAAGTTACCTCGCTTACTCCTCAAACCGGCTACGTAGTATAGACCTGCTACGTAGTGTAGACCTGCTACGTAGTGTAGACCTCTGGAATAGACCTGCTACGTAGTATAGACCTCTGGAATAGACCTGCTACGTAGTATAGACCTCTGGAACAGACCTGCTACGTAGTGTAGACCTGCTACGTAGTGTAGACCTGCTACGTAGTGTAGACCTCTGGAATAGACCTGCTACGTAGTGTAGACCTGCTACGTAGTGTAGACCTCTGGAATAGACCTGCTACGTAGTATAGACCTCTGGAATAGACCTGCTACGTAGTATAGACCTCTGGAACAGACCTGCTACGTAGTGTAGACCTGCTACGTAGTGTAGACCTCTGGAATAGACCTGCTACGTAGTATAGACCTCTGGAATAGACCTGCTACGTAGTATAGACCTCTGGAATAGACCTGCTACGTAGTATAGACCTCTGGAATAGACCTGCTACGTAGTATAGACCTCTGGAATAGACCTGCTACGTAGTGTAGACCTGCTACGTAGTGTAGACCTCTGGAATAGACCTGCTACGTAGTGTAGACCTGCTACGTAGTGTAGACCTGCTACGTAGTGTAGACCTCTGGAATAGACCTGCTACGTAGTATAGACCTCTGGAATAGACCTGCTACGTAGTATAGACCTCTGGAATAGACCTGCTACCGTAGTATAGACCTCTGAATAGAATAGACCTGCTACGTAGTATAGACCTCTGAAATAGACCTGCTACGTAGTGTAGACCTGCTACGTAGTGTAGACCTGCTACGTAGTGTAGACCTGCTACGTAGTGTAGACCTGCTACGTAGTATAGACCTGCTACGTAGTATAGACCTCTGGAATAGACCTGCTACGTAGTGTAGACCTGCTACGTAGTGCAGCCCTCTGAAGAGCAGTCAACCATGTGTGTTTTTATTAGGAACAGTTTGCATGTTGCAGATGGACGACATTACAATCGCTGACTGATCACCTCGCATCAGAAACAACTACCGATTATGATGTGTAGATCAGTCAGCTCGGTCGGCGATGCTCTCAGACACAGTATCCGTTCTGACAACCTACCTTCAGCTCCTGTTTGGGCTGGATGTTCTTGATGGTTGTGTAGAAGATTTCAGAGCCGTACTGATAGGCTACCAGGTTCTGTTCCAGGTGGTTCTGGGCGGGCCGAACAAACATCAGCCAATTACAGATGTCCTCGTCAGATAGGTCCACCCACATGTCATCCGACTTCTCCATGTCCTTGTCTGCATCCAGCATGCACAGCTACGGAGAGAAGAAGAGAGGGATGAGTTAGAGACATTACACAGCTACAGAGAGAAGAAGAGAGGGATGAGTTAGAGACATTACACAGCTACAGAGAGAAGAAGAGAGGGATGAGTTAGAGACAATACACAGCTACAGAGAGAAGAAGAGAGGGATGAGTTAGAGACATTACACAGCTACGGAGAGAAGAAGAGAGGGATGAGTTAGAGACAATACACAGCTACAGAGAGAAGAAGAGAGGGATGAGTTAGAGACAATACACAGCTACAGAGAGAAGAAGAGAGGGATGAGTTAGAGACATTACACAGCTACAGAGAGAAGAAGAGAGGGATGAGTTAGAGACATTACACAGCTACAGAGAGAAGAAGAGAGGGATGAGTTAGAGACATTACACAGCTACAGAGAGAAGAAGAGAGGGATGAGTTAGAGACATTACACAGCTACAGAGAGAAGAAGAGAGGGATGAGTTAGAGACATTACACAGCTACAGAGAGAAGAAGAGAGGGATGAGTTAGAGACATTACACAGCTACAGAGAGAAGAGAGACCTCAACATGACAGCAGGAAATATGCCCAGGCCGTGAGCAGAGCAACAGGCCCAACCCCCACTAATACACCCCAGGCCCAACACCGCATCCTGCAACAGGCCCAACCCCCACTAATACACTCCCCCCCGACACCCCATCCTGCAACAGGCCCAACCCCCACTAATACACCCCCCACGCCCCATCCTGCAACAGGCCCAACCCCCACTAATACACAATATAACCCCCCCACACCGCATCCTGCAACAGGCCCAACCCCCACTAATACATCCCCCCCACGCCACATCCTGCAACAGGCCCAACCTATAACTCCCCATGTACATACACCCCCACGCCCCATCCTGCAACAGGCCCAACCCCCACTAATACAGGGGACTCCCCCCCACGCCCCATCCTGCAACAGGCCCAAGCTCTGTTACCCCACTAATTCACCCCCCACATCCCCCATCCTGCAACAGGCCCAACCCCCACTAATGACACCCCCCACGCCCCATCCTGCAACAGGCCCAACCCCCACTAATACACCCCCCCCACGCCCCATCCTGCAAAAGGACGAGATGGACGAGATGGCTTGGACGAGATGGCCGCATGAACTAAGAGCTCCGCAGAAGTCGTTTCCAATTCCTAATCTTACCTCCACTCCAAGTTCAAACTCATTTAGCTTTAGTAAGAAAAAGTCATGGCTGCTACAAACAGGTGACATTTTTACCCGGACTCGAGCATCAGCGCCGGTAAAAGCCTCCAAGAAGAAGCTTCAGAAAAAACTAGCGCCAGGAGCAAGAGGACCCCCCTATTTTATGTACACCATTTATTTTCCTTTTACGTGAACGCAGCTGTAACGACTATCCACTTTTACCCAGAGATGACTTGCACTGAAGTTCGATTACTGCTCGATGACGATGACTAGTACCTTAAAATCTATTGACATGGAACTGCCATGGTCTAGGGCATGTAATGCAAACAGTAGACATCACGCTATTACAAGAGACACACCTCTGTGATGCTGAACATACCAAACTCCGCAGAGCTTGGGTGGGACAGGTGTATTTCTCATCTTTCAAATCAAACAGTAGAGGCACAGCCATACTTATCCATAAAAAATGTTCCATTCATAATAGACAAAAACATATCTGATCCGGAGGGGAGATTTATTCTGATAACTGGGTCACTATATGGTCAACCAATTACTATATTAAACATATACGCCCCTAACACAGATACTCCTGCCTTCATGTCAAAAATGATAACCCTGTTCAATGAGCATTGTGTCTCCTTTGGCGTGGTGGCCGGAGATTTTAATTGTACCCTTAACCCAACCCTAGACAAATCATCTCAAGTCCCCACCACAAATCCTAGATCTGCAAAGATGTTGAACTCTCTTACTAAAGAGATGGGACTGATAGATGAGCTATTAGATATCTGGAGAGAGACTATGGACTATATATACTACTCTAATGTCCATAACACCTACTCCCGTATAGATTACATTTTTATCTCAAAGAGTTTCATAAATTCAGCCACTTGTACAATCGGACCCATAGCACTTTCAGATCACGCCTTTGTCCACCTCCGCTTTGACCTCTGCAAAAACATCCCGAGGTCAAAGCGCTGGAAATTCAACACCTCCATGTTATCAAATGACGTGTTCCATACATTGGTAACTACATGGATAGACAACTACACACAACTACACACAAGACAATAAAGATTCTCCTGTTTCTCCGGCCACAATGTGGGACGCTGCTAAAGCCACACTAAGAGGTCATCTATTGCATATGCTTCCTCTAAGAAAAAAGCAATGGAAGCACACAGGCTAGATCTTGAGATGGAGCTGGAATGCTGTGAAATTGTACATAAACAATCCCCAGACAGCACCTCCTGGAGTCAACTTAAAGCAGCCACAATCATGGCTATCCGAACAGCAGAGGACGAGGTCACATATGACCCAAAAAAAGATCAATTTAACTTTTCATGATTTTTACTGCAAACTATATACCTCTGAGAGAAAACACACGGAGGCAGAACTCCACTCTTTCCTAGAGGGAATCTCGCTACCTAAACTATCAGAGAGCGACCAAGAAGATCTCAACTCCCCCTTCACTCCTGAGGAGATCCTGGAGGTGATTACCTCCATGCCACCTAATAAGTCCCCAGGCCCAGATGGATTCCCCAGAGAGTTCTACAGAGCTTTTTGGCCCCAGCTCCACCCTGTCTTCATGCCAATGCTGGAGGATTTTTGCAGAAACGGAGTTCTCCCAGACTCAATGCACACAGCTCGCATTACAGTGTTGCTCAAAAAGGACGAGGACCCCCTATCCTGCTCATCCTTCCGGCCCATAAGCTTGTTGGATTTCGACTATAAAATAATTACCAAATTGCTTGCCAAAAGACTAAACACTCTTTCTTCCCAAAATAATAAAAGCAGACCAAACTGGATTTACGAGAGACAGATACTCTTCTGATAACATTCGCCATCTTTTTGATATTATTGATCAAGTAAACGCACAGAAGACCCCTGTCCTGCTGGCTTCACTGGATGCTGAGAAGGCGTTTGACAGGATGGAGTGGAGCTTTCTGTTTTCAGTCTTAGAAAAGTTCAATATGGGCCCAAATGTTATTAAATGGATCAAATCACTATACGCTCATCCAAATGCCATGGTGACTACTAATGGACTGAACTCTGACAGATTCCCTCTGGAACGGGGCACAAGACAAGGGTGCTCGCTGTCCCCCCTGCTCTACTTATTGGGGGCGGAGCCTCTGGCAGAGCTGATAAGGAGCAATTCAAGTATTATGGGTGTTTCTGCAGGCGGCCTGCAGCACAAGATTTCGCTTTACGCAGATGATGTCTTGCTCTACATATCCAACCCTGAGAAATCCCTCCCTCTCATTTTAGACACAATTGCTCAGTATGGCAAGTTTTCAGGTTATAAGATCGATTTGATCAAATCCACTGTCTGCCCTCTCAATATTACACTCACCAGCTCTATGAAGACACTGTGTCCTTTCCAATGGAAAACACAGGGGTTTCAATACCTCGGGATCTTCATAACACCAGATCTGAATAGTCTTTTTAAGGAAAAAATTATCTTCCACTCCTGGATTTCAGAATGCTCCCGTGCTCTCCCAGTTTCCTTCTCCTCCCTAGACTGAACTACTTATTTCAGATGCTCCCATGCTCTCCCATCTCCAAACCAGATGGATCACCCAGTTTCTCTCCTGAACTACTTATCAGATAGCTTAGTAGGAAGAATTCATGTAATCCGTATGAGACGTTTCCTTCTCCTCCCTAGACTGAACTACTTATTTCAGATGCTCCCATGCTATCTCCCAGTTTCCTTCTTCAAAACAACTAACCAAAGCATCACCAAATGTATATGGGGAAATAAAAAACCTAGGATCAAGTTTTCCACTCTATCGAAACCTGAATCTAAGGAGGTCTTGCCCTTCCCTCCCTTCAATTGTACTACTGGTCTGCCCAAATCCGCAACATGCTAACATGGATCACAAACAGACAAGAGTCAACGTGGATTCAGATAGAAGCCCAATCCTGTGGTTCATTGCCCTTAAGCTCAATTATATTCATTAATAACTTTAGTGAAGTGGGCAACATAGCCAAAAACCTTTGTGATTTACAGCACCCTACTAGCGTGGAGGGACTGTAAGAAATACCTGGGCATTTCCTCCCAAATATGTTCTCACTCGCCTATAGTAGGCAACCCAGACTTGCCAAAAGCCCAGAGGGATGCCAGCTTTAATCTTTGGCATACTCTAGGAATCAGGACCTTTTCAGACCTATTTCATCAGAAAACCACTACACTGAAATCCTTTCAAAAGCTCTGCAGTGAATTTGATGTGCCAAGATCCCAATTAGACATGTAATTTCCTCATTTACCTCCAAGAGGAGGTTTAGAATGAGTTGAATGAAATCAATCCATTTGTATTGCAGACCCTCAGGCCAAATTGAGACACAGGCTTTTTTTAAATCAACAAAGCATGAGAAGACTTTGCCTTTGTTTTGGTTTGTTTGTTTGTCAATTAGGGTGTGCAGGGTGAATACATGGTCTGTCATATGCTAATTTGGTAAAAAGCCAATTTGACCTTTTCTCAGTACATTGTTTTCACTGAGGAAATGTACGAGTCTGCTGTTAATGACAATGCAGAAGAGATTCTAAATTCTTGTAGAAAACAGAGAGGTCAACTTACCTTGAGGTGGATGTAGTGGTCGTGAAGTTGTCCCTGTCTGACCAGGGGTCCCTCCACAGGGCCGAACTGGGTCCTCTTGGGGATGCGTCTCTTGGAGAAGACTCCCCCTAGGAAGCGGTCTATGTAGAGAACGAGGGGGAGGCTGGCCCGTGCCCGGGACACCACTGGACGGTTAGGGATGGGGTGGAGGGCGCCATGCTTCACACACACTGATGTGTTGGAGATGTTGCATTCCTCACACCCTGAGAGAGGAGGAGGGAGGAGGAGAGAGAGGAGGGGGGGAGGAGGGAGAGAGGAGGAGGGAGGAGAGGAGGGAGGAGGAGGAGGAGGAGGGGGAGAGAGGAGGGTGAGGGAGAGAAGAGGGGGAGGAGGGAGAGAGAGGAGGGAGAGAGGAGGAGAGAGAGGAGGGAGAGAGAGAGGAGGAGGGAGAGGGGGAGGAGGGGGGAGGAGGGGGGGAGGAGGGGAGAGGAGGAGGGAGGGAGAGGAGGAGGAGGAGAGGAGGAGGGAGGAGGGAGAGAGAGAGGGAGAGAGGAGAGGGGAGGAGGGAGAGAGAGGAGGGGGAGGAGGGAGAGGAGGAGGGGGAGAGAGAGGAGGAGGGAGGGAGAGAGAGGAGGAGGGAGAGGGGGGGGGAGGAGGAGGGGGGAGGAGGGAGAGAGGAGGGAGAGGAGAGGGAGAGTAGGAGGGGGGGGGAGGAGGAGGGGGAGGAGGGAGGAGGAGGAGGGAGGAGGGAGAGAGAGAGAGAGAGAGAGAGAGAAAGAGGGAGAGAGAGAGAAAGAGTGAAGAGAGAGAAAGAGTGAGAGAGAGAGAAAGAGTGAGAGAGAGAGAAAGAGTGAGAGAGAGAGAGAGAGAGATGGAGGGAAGAAAAACAGAATAAAGAATGAGTTCATTGTCATTTCAACTGTCAGTATTAACACAAAGCAGTATTGGTCCGTCAGGTAAAACTCCTGTCCCTAGTAGACACCCAGAAGAGCCCCATCACCAGGGAGGTAAAACTCCTGTCCCTAGTAGACACCCAGAAGAGCCCCATCACCAGGGAGGTAAAACTCCTGTCCCTAGTAGACACCCAGAAGGCCCCATCACCAGGGAGGTAAAACTCCTGTCCCTAGTAGACATCCAGAAGGCCCCATCACCTGAGAGGTAAAACTCCTGTCCCTAGTAGACATCCAGAAGGCCCCATCACCAGGGAGGTAAAACTCCTGTCCCTAGTAGACATCCAGAAGAGCCCCATCACCAGGGAGGTAAAACTCCTGTCCCTAGTAGACATCCAGAAGAGCCCCATCACCAGGGAGGTAAAACTCCTGTCCCTAGTAGATGTCCAGAAGGCCCTGTCACCAGGGAGGTTAAACTCCTGTCCCTAGTAGACAACCAGAAAGCCTTGTCACCAGGGAGGTAAAACTCCAGTCCCTAGTAGACATCCAGAAGGCCCTGTCACCAGGGAGGTAAAACTCCTGTCCCTAGTAGACATCCAGAAGAGCCCCATCACCAGGGAGGTAAAAACACTCACAGAGGTTGTGTGGTGTAAAGGCCTGTGGCGCGCTAGGCTCCCAGTCATCTAGGTCCGAGTCATCTTCATCATCATCCTCTTCGTCAGAGTCCTCTGTGGATGTGGCCCCCAGGGGGCTGGAGGAGGGGTCAACCATCCCAGCCATGGAGGGGAGGGAACTGGACACAGACAGCTGACCCTGGGGTAGAAAGGATGAAAGGTTATGGTTATAGGTGTTGACCAGACCTCTTCAACCCTGTTCCTGGAGAGAGACCCTCCTGGAGGTTTTAACTCCAACCCTGTTCCTGGAGAGCTACCTTCTCCATGCCAAATGGAGAATCTACATTGAAAGTGCTTCTTAGTCAGAGGGGTATCTCATGAAGGGAGGGGTATCTCATGAAGGGAGGGGTATCTCATGAAGGGAGGGGTATCTCTTGAAGGGAGGGGTATCTCATGAAGGGAGGGGTATCTCTTGAAGGGAGGGGTATCTCTTGAAGGGAGGGGTATCTCATGAAGGGAGGGGTATCTCATGAAGGGAGGGGTATCTCATGAAGGGAGGGGTATCTCATGAAGGGAGGGGTATCTCATGAAGGGAGGGGTATCTCATGAAGGGAGGGGTATCTCATGAAGGGAGGGGTATCCTACAAAAGAAAGCTACATCGTCTCTTGGTTTTCTACAGCTACCAGCTAACCAGCTTCAGTTAGCTTCACATTCCAGCTCAGGCTTCATCCGTACTACGACGGAGGAACCCAAAATATAAACTGTTTTAGTCCAGTGTTTGTAAACACAGTAAATGTCAAGACCCTGTAAAGTCTTTAAACCTGGTTTAAACTATCATGTGTGTATCATGTATGGGTAAGTCCTTGCATCCATAACTCTGTCTATGAATTTGAGAGTGGTCACATTTACCCCTCAGCTGGTTACCTGAAAACACTGTCGGGGTTGTTGTTGTTTGAACTGCAAATGACCCTTTCTGTTCTGATGGCCCTGTCCTACTCCTAGTGCTGAGTGATTAAGCGAAATGCCGTCTTTGGTGTGTCAATGCAGCCCCCCTCACACATATCTATATTTTTATTCCGTCATTCATCTTTCCCCTCGATCCTGACTAGTCTCCCAGTCTCTGATAAACATCCCCACAGTGTGATGCTGCCACCACCATGCTTCACCGTAGGGATGGATGGTGCCAGGTTTCCTCCAGACGATGAACAGTGGGTTAACTGCAGCTGTTCAGGGGCAGAATGACAGATTTTTACCTTGTCAGCTTGGGGATTCAATCTTGTGACTTTTCAGTTACTAGTCCAATGCTCTAACCATTAGGCTACCTGCTTCATCATGCTTCACCGTAGGGATGGTGCCAGGTTTCCTCCAGATGTGACACTTGGCATTCAGGCCAAAGAGTTCAATGTTGGTTTCATCAGACCAGAGAATCTTGTTTCTCATGGTCTGAGAGTCCTTTAGATGCCTTTTGGCAAACTCCAAGCGGGCTGTCATGTGCCTTTTACTGAGTAGTGTCTTCCGTCTGACCACTCTACCATAAAGGCCTGATTGGTGGAGTGCTTGCAGAGATGGTTGTCCTTCTGGAAGGTTCCCCCATCTCCACAGAGTAACTCTAGATCTCTGTCCGAGTGACCATTGGGTTCTTGGTCATCCTGACCAAGGCCCTTCTACCCCAATTGCTCAGTTTGGCCGGGCGGCCAGCTCTGGGAAGAGTCTTGGTGGTTCCAAACTGTGTTTGTGTTTTTGAGGACCTTCAATGCTGCAGACATTTTTTAGTACCATTCCCCAGATCTGTACCTCGTCTCAATCCTGTCTCGGAGCTCTACGGACAATTCCTTCGACCACATGGCTTGGTTTTTGCTCTGACATGCACTGTCAACTGTGGGACCTTATATAGACAGGTGTGTGCCTTTCCAAATCATGTCCAATCAATTGAATTTACCGCAGGTGGACCCCAATCAAGTTGTAAAAATATCTCAAGGATGATCAATGGAAAGAGGAAGCACCTGAACTCAATTTCTAGTCTCATAGCAAAGAGTCTGAATAATTATGTAAATAAGGTATTTCTGTTTATTATTTTTAACTTTCTAAAAACCTGTTTTTTGTTTTGTCATTGTGGGGTATTGTGATGTCATTATGGGCTATTGTGATGTCATTGTGGGGTATTGTGATATCATTGTGGGGTATTGTGACGTCATTATGGGCTATTGTGATGTCATTGTGGGGTATTGTGATATCATTGTGGGGTATTGTGACGTCATTATGGGGAATTTTGATGTCATTATGGGGTATTGTGTGTAGATTGATTTAAATAGTTTTTTTTTCCCTTATCAATTTTAGAATAAGGCTGTAACATTCAAAATGTGGAAAAAGTCTAGGGGTCCGAATAGTTTCCAAATGCACTTTATATACCGCCTATACGCCCCTCCCTGTCCGGGCTGTGTGGGGACACAGAGACAGAGAGAAGAGACAGAAGAATGAGGGCGGTTGCTTCACTAGGTATCTCTACCTGAAAATACACGATCTAAGTGATTGATAGTTGGTTTTCAGCAGTTATAAAGCCTTATTTACTGTGAACAAATAGTCAAATAGTGATGTTGTCAGACAGAAGACAGCAGCTCTATAGAGATGAGATGATGATTTGGAATGAAATAATAAAGTCATCAAATAAAACTATATATATATATATATATATATATATATATAGTATATAACTAATGTAATATATTATATATACAACTAAAACTAATGTAATATATTATGTAAATATATATATATATATATATATATATATATAAACCTAATGTAATATATTATATATAAAACTAATGTAAATATATATATATATATAAAACACATGTAATATAGTATGTCAATAATATATATATATATATATATATCAAACTAATGTAATATATATATATATAAAACTTGTGTAATATATTATATATAAAACTACTGTAATATATATATATATAAAACTTGTGTAATATATATATAAAACGAATGTAATATATATATATATAAAACTTGTGTAATATATTATATATATATATATATAAAACTTGTGTAATATACACAACAACTGAAATGTGTTATTAAAGTAAGGTGAATAAATGATAAACAGTAATGGACAGTTACTGCCATCATGGGACTTTCATTGTTTTATTATGTGTTACAGCATTTAACCCACAATGCAATGCATGTTTTTTAAATTATTTATTTATTACTCAATAAAAATGGACTAATCGCTCGGCAGACTCCTCACCTGTGTTACCGGCTCCAGGAGGGCCTGAGGAGCCTCGGCCACGTTACTGAGGACATGAAGGTTGGCCGCGTTCATGTTCTGACCACTGGGCAACAACACTGTCACCTGGTGGCGAGAGAGAGAATAACACATTTCTACTTAAAAGACCCAGAGTTCTGCTTGACTTGATATAGAACATACCAGAGTTATGTAAGATACAATATGAGAAAACTTGTAGTGGCCATTTGCATTCAAATTCATTCTTGTTATTCGAATATACAAATCCATGGAAAAAGAAGTCTCAATAGAAATGTACCTGTTGAGTCGTTCCATCCTGCTGAATGTAGGCCACCTGCGGCTGGTCAGAAAACACACCCTGGAAACCACAGGTCCATAAAACAAAACAGTTCTTCTAAAAGTATGTGGGGGAATAAAGTCGAATGGTAATGTCCTGTAGAAATGGTAATGTCCTGTTTCTCACCCCTGAGCCGTCGGCCGGGTGGATGTAGACTAGGGTGTGTTCTGCCGACTCCACGGAGGTGTAGGAATTACCGTCTGCTGTGTAGACCACCTGCTGCTGCTGTCCTCTGTCCTGCTGGTCTCCACTGTACACTATCTGGGCTACTGTACCGCCCTCAAAATGCACCTGCAACACACAGAGAGAGAGACAGAGACAGAGAGAGACAGAGTCAGAGAGAGAGAAAGAGAGAGAGAGAGACAGAGAGAGAGACACAGAGAGAGACACAGAGACAGAGAGAGACAGAGAGAGAGACAGAGAGAGAGAGAGTCAGAGAGAGACAGAGAGAGAGACAGAGAGCGAGAGAGAGACAGAGTCAGAGAGAGAGAGAGAGATAGAGAGAGACAGAGAGAGAAAGAGAGAGAGAAAGAGAGAGAGACAGAGAGAGAGACAGAGAGAGACACAGAGACAGAGAGAGACAGAGAGAGAGACAGAGAGCGAGAGAGAGACAGAAAGAGAGACAGAGAGAGAGAGAGAGAGAGAGAGTAAGAGAGACAGAGAGAGAGACAGAGAGAGAGAGACAGAGAGACAGAGAGAGAGAGAGACAGAGAGAGAGAGAGAGAGACAGAGAGTCAGAGAAGAGAGAGAGAGAGTCAGAGAGACAGAGAGACAGAGAGACAGAGAGAGACAGAGAGAGTCAGAGAGAGACAGAGAGAGAGACAGAGAGAGAGACAGAGAGTCAGAGAAAGAGAGAGAGAGTCAGAGAGAGACAGAGAGAGAGACAGAGAGAGAGACTCTCTCAAGATAGACCTGAGCTTCAGGGTGAAGTTACACCTAGATACAGGTCTAGGATCAGCTTCTGCTGCCCCAATCCTAACCTTAAAGGGATACAGTCAGATGAGGTCCTTTATCTACTGACCCAGAGTCAGATGAGGCCCTTTATATACTGACCCAGAGTCAGATGGTCTCCTTTATCTACTGACCCAGAGTCAGATGGTCTCCTTTATCTACTGACCCAGAGTCAGATGGTCTCCTTTATCTACTGACCCAGAGTCAGATGAAGCCCTTTATCTACTGACCCAGAGTCAGATGAGGCCCTTTAACCATTTAGTGAGGGAAATGCAAAACTGACCCAAGATCAGCATCTAGAGGCAACTTCCCCCAACTTGTAACATGAGTGACTACGGAAGGGGTGTCAAACTCATTCCAGGGATGGCAGAGTGTCTGCAGGTATTTCCGTTCTATTAAGACAAGCAGGTGAGGAGAATTCCTCAATAATTAGTGACCTTAAATCATCAATAAGGTGCAAAGGGTGGAGGGAAAACCCACAGACACTCTGCCCTACGTGGAATGAGTTGGACACGTGTGGAGTACAGTAAAAGTCACCTGAGTGGTGTTCCCTGATTCGCTGTTCCCTGCCTGGTTCCACACAGGGGATGTTTCCTGCTTGGTCTCCATGGCTGCAGCCCGGAACCAGTTACCACGGCCACCACCTGATCACACCAACCTCACGCAGCTGCTGGCAGCTCCAGGATTAGTTAGACAGTTAGACTGTACTGATGATCACCTGACAACCACAGAACAGAGTTAGACTGTACTGATGATCACATGACAACCACAGAACAGAGTTGGACTGTACTGATGATCACATGACAACCACAGAACAGAGAGTTAGACTGTACTGATGATCACATGACAACCACAGAACAGAGAGTTAGACTGCACTGATGATCACATGACAACCACAGAACAGAGAGTTGGACTGTACTGATGATCACATGACAACCACAGAACAGAGAGTTGGACTGTACTGATGATCACATGACAACCACAGAACAGAGAGTTAGACTGTACTGATGATCACATGACAACCACAGAACAGAGAGTTAGACTGTACTGATGATCACATGACAACCACAGAACAGAGAGTTAGACTGTACTGATGATCACATGACAACCACAGAACAGAGAGTTAGACTGTACTGATGATCACATGACAACCACAGAACAGAGAGTTAGACTGTACTGATGATCACATGACAACCATAGAACAGAGAGTTAGACTGTACTGATGATCACATGACAACCACAGAACAGAGAGTTAGACTGCACTGATGATCACATGACAACACAGAACAGAGAGTTACTGGTTTAAAACCTCTGGGATGGAAGTTAATGAGGGAGATATATTTTTTCTTTGTTTTTACAAAGTGACCATTTCTAATGTGGAAATGAGATGGTAATATTTTTTTTTTTTACAAATAGTGCAAAATGCATGGATGCAAATAAATTGTTTATAACCGTCTGGTATGCTGTTTGTTGACTCGCTACAGTAAAATATTACTGTGGTTACAAACGTATGAATTAGGTTGTTCTCTCTTTCAGAAATGCATTCAGAGTAACACAAGTATCTTACTGTTTCATTTCTGAACAGGCATTGATTGCATAATCATAGCACCTGACCATTACACGTAGAATAGTCTAGCGAGAGGATGGGGATTTGTATTTCAGCTGGTTGACTGCGCCCTTGTACAAATGGGTCAACGTATATTATTAGCTCGCTTAGCTTTTGTTGCTAACACTGTAACTATCAAGAGGTTAATATAGTGACATTATTATTTGGGATGGTTAGCTTGCTAGCTACCATTCCATTGACAGGGCTAAGCAACAACAAACAAAAAAAATGTACCCCCCCCAAAAATAAACCAGCATGCCGGGTTTTTATCGCAAAGAGCAGTCAAACTAACCACTCTACGGGGGTAGGACAGAAACACCGCGGAAAGCACACCGGTGAGCGCGCAATGACAATGGAGTCAAAACCGGATCATTATGCAACGATAACACGAAATGTATAAAATGGTGTTATTTTTCTAGTTTTATAACACATATCGCCCGTATCGTGTATATTCTGCGTATTTCCCCCCTTTACTTTTGACCCCTCTGGTTTTTTGTCGGTTCCAACCGGACCATACCACAAAAATCAGCACGGTAGAAACCCGGGCATTTACTGCACCGCGGCCTCACCACATTATTACATTTAACGCTAATGTATAACCCGATCTTGAAAAATGTACATCATAAATCGTATTCATAACATTATTAAATACTGTTTTGTATTTAGTAAATGGTCTATAATTTATCGGAGCCCTTAAATATTTGGTCTGGACCCACCCGTCCCCCTTCTAGTTGAGCCGAGCCTGGAGCTGCCGGAGAACAAGGAAGAAGAGGCTCCATTTTGGATGGGACCTAAAACAACAACAACCACATTTGAAAGCGACCCCAAATGAAAATCTGTATATTTCTATCGATATAAATGTGTTACCCAAGAGCGATATTTTTAGATTTTTTTTTTGATTGATACTTACAAGGAGATGATCTAGACATTGAACTTTTGGTATGAAGCTGAAATTCTCCCCGAGTTTTTGATATATTTAATGAAAAACGTTGGAAGTTGTTCTTACCTCAGAATGGTAGCTGCAGAGGTGGCTGCGTTGCATGTATTACCATATTCTGCCTAGCAACTCGCCGAGGCTTGTGTAGCGATTGGTGGAATATTATTGAGTGACAAAATTAAAAACCTTTACGTATCTATTTCACGAAACCTTTTATATAAACTTTTACTTCAACAATTACTTGATATATGTTTCAAGTTTTAATGTCACATCCACAAGTACAGTGAAATGCCTTGATATAAGGTATTGATGGGTAGCAGATTTTAATCAACGTTCACTCAAATAAGTTACATTGAATGTATGCATACCAAGGCTCAATGAATTTCGACCAAATAAAAATATATGCAACGGATCAAAGTTACCCAATACAAATTAACCTACGTTTTTTATCGAATTAATCACATACAGTAGTTTATTTGATAAGGGTGCTATTCGGGGCGTTCCTGCATTTGCAGTAAATCCCTCTTTATACTTCTGTTTGTCTATTTTTAAACTAGGAAAGGCAGGACGTGCGCCAATGCGGTAGGTGGCGTTAATGCGCAGTGACGTTGGATGCCTTCCGCCGATAAACCCTACAGAAGAAGGGACGGGGCAGTGTTGTCATGTTCGCGGTTTTATGACTAAATTATTATTTTTTTATTTCACCTTTATTTAAATTGAACTACTTGGAAAACGATGTCACGGAGGAAAATGTATTGGTTGCGGGTTTTGGGACCCAAGCCAATCTTATCTGTAACACATTTGTCTAATCTTGCCATGGGTTTGTAGCACCTTATAAAAACATATCTTGTTGCCCATGTGAGCTAAAGGACTAGAGACTCATTAACACTGCACATGAATCAGTATGGCCATCGGCTCCGTTCTGGATACAGACAGATTATCTATTATACTTTTCCTGACTTCTACCCACATTCCTGCACTAGAAAACGCTGAGCCAGTACTTCCTGTCCTTGGATCTTTTGAAACATCTGTGTAAATGGACACCACATCCTGATACACAGTATCCAGACGTCTATTAAACAAATCAGATGGATCAACACCCTGCCTATCTGTCCCTAGTCTCTCCAGATGGATCAATACCCTCCCTATCTGTCCCTAGTCTCTCCAATCAGATGGATCAATACCCTCCCTATCTGTCCCTAGTCTCTCCAATCAGATGGGTCAATACCCTCCCTATCTGTCCCTAGTCTCTCCAGATGGATCAACACCCTGCCTATCTGTCCCTAGTCTCTCCAGATGGATCAATACCCTCCCTATCTGTCCCTAGTCTCTCCAATCAGATGGATCAATACCCTCCCTATCTGTCCCTAGTCTCTCCAATCAGATGGATCAATACCCTCCCTATCTGTCCCTAGTCTCTCCAGATGGTTCAATACCCCCCTATCTGTCCCTAGTCTCTCCAATCAGATGGATCAATACCCTCCCTATCTGTCCCTAGTCTCTCCAATCAGATGGATCAACACCCTCCCTATCTGTCCCTAGTCTCTCCAGATGGATCAACACCCTCCCTATCTGTCCCTAGTCTCTCCAGATGGATCAATACCCTCCCTATCTGTCCCTAGTCTCTCCAATCAGATGGATCAATACCCTCCCTATCTGTCCCTAGTCTCTCCAATCAGATGGTTCAATACCCTCCCTATCTGTCCCTAGTCTCTCCAATCAGATGGATCAATACCCTCCCTATCTGTCCCTAGTCTCTCCAATCAGATGGATCAATACCCTCCCTATCTGTCTCTAGTCTCTCCAATCAGATGGATCAACACCCTGCCTATCTGTCCCTAGTCTCTCCAGATGGATCAATACCCTCCCTATCTGTCCCTAGTCTCTCCAATCAGATGGATCAACACCCTCCCTATCTGTCCCTAGTCTCTCCAGATGGATCAATACCCTCCCTATCTGTCCCTAGTCTCTCCAATCAGATGGATCAATACCCTCCCTATCTGTCCCTAGTCTCTCCAGATGGATCAACACCCTCCCTATCTGTCCCTAGTCTCTCCAGATGGATCAATACCCTCCCTATCTGTCCCTAGTCTCTCCAATCAGATGGATCAATACCCTCCCTATCTGTCCCTAGTCTCTCCAATCAGATGGATGGTCTCACCAATCAGATGGATCAATACCCTCCCTATCTGTCCCTAGTCTCACCAATCAGATGGATCAATACCCTCCCTATCTGTCCCTAGTCTCTCCAATCAGATGGATCAATACCCCCTATCTGTCCCTAGTCTCTCCAATCAGATGGATCAATACCCTCCCTATCTGTCCCTAGTCTCTCCAATCAGATGGATCAACACCCTGCCTATCTGTCCCTAGTCTCTCCAGATGGATCAATACCCTCCCTATCTGTCCCTAGTCTCTCCAATCAGATGGATCAATACCCTCCCTATCTGTCCCTAGTCTCTCCAATCAGATGGATCAACCCTGCCTATCTGTCCCTAGTCCTCCCTACCCTCCATATCTTCCCTAGTCTCTCCAGATGGATCTCCATATCTTTCCCTAGTCTCTCCAGATGGATCAACACCCTCCCTATCTGTCCCTAGTCTCTCCAATCAGATGGATCAATACCCTCCCTATCTGTCCCTAGTCTCCAGATGGATCAACACCCTCCCTAAGTCTCTCCAGATGGATCAATACCCTCCCTATCTGTCCCTAGTCTCTCCAATCAGATGGATCAATACCCTCCCTATCTGTCCCTAGTCTCTCCAATCAGATGGATCAATACCCTCCCTATCTGTCCCTAGTCTCACCAATCAGATGGATCAATACCCTCCCTATCTGTCCCTAGTCTCACCAATCAGATGGATCAATACCCTCCCTATCTGTCCCTAGTCTCTCCAATCAGATGGATCAATACCCCCCCTATCTGTCCCTAGTCTCTCCAATCAGATGGATCAATACCCTCCCTATCTGTCCCTAGTCTCTCCAATCAGATGGATCAACACCCTGCCTATCTGTCCCTAGTCTCTCCAGATGGATCAATACCCTCCCTATCTGTCCCTAGTCTCTCCAATCAGATGGATCAATACCCTCCCTATCTGTCCCTAGTCTCTCCAATCAGATGGATCAACACCCTGCCTATCTGTCCCTAGTCTCTCCAGATGGATCAATACCCTCCATATCTTTCCCTAGTCTCTCCAGATGGATCAACACCCTCCATATCTTTCCCTAGTCTCTCCAGATGGATCAACACCCTGCCTATCTGTCCCTAGTCTCTCCAGATGGATCAATACCCTCCATATCTTTCCCTAGTCTCTCCAGATGGATCAACACCCTCCATATCTTTCCCTAGTCTCTCCAGATGGATCAACACCCTCCCTATCTGTCCCTAGTCTCTCCAATCAGATGGATCAACACCCTGCCTATCTGTCCCTAGTCTCTCCAGATGGATCAATACCCTCCATATCTTTCCCTAGTCTCTCCAGATGGATCAACACCCTCCATATCTTTCCCTAGTCTCTCCAGATGGATCAACACCCTCCCTATCTGTCCCTAGTCTCTCCAATCAGATGGATCAATACCCTCCCTATCTGTCCCTAGTCTCTCCAGATGGATCAACACCCTCCCTATCTGTCCCTAGTCTCTCCAGATGGATCAATACCCTCCCTATCTGTCCCTAGTCTCTCCAGATGGATCAATACCCTCCCTATCTGTCCCTAGTCTCTCCAATCAGATGGATCAATACCCTCCCTATCTGTCCCTAGTCTCACCAATCAGATGGATCAATACCCTCCCTATCTGTCCCTAGTCTCACCAATCAGATGGATCAACACCCTCCCTATCTGTCCCTAGTCTCTCCAATCAGATGGATCAATACCCCCTATCTGTCCCTAGTCTCTCCAATCAGATGGATCAATACCCTCCCTATCTGTCCCTAGTCTCTCCAATCAGATGGATCAACACCCTGCCTATCTGTCCCTAGTCTCTCCAGATGGATCAATACCCTCCCTATCTGTCCCTAGTCTCTCCAATCAGATGGATCAATACCCTCCCTATCTGTCCCTAGTCTCTCCAATCAGATGGATCAACACCCTGCCTATCTGTCCCTAGTCTCTCCAGATGGGTCAATACCCTCCATATCTTTCCCTAGTCTCTCCAGATGGATCAACACCCTCCATATCTTTCCCTAGTCTCTCCAGATGGATCAACACCCTCCATATCTTTCCCTAGTCTCTCCAGATGGATCAACACCCTCCATATCTTTCCCTAGTCTCTCCAGATGGATCAACACCCTCCATATCTTTCCCTAGTCTCTCCAGATGGATCAACACCCTGCCTATCTGTCCCTAGTCTCTCCAGATGGATCAATACCCTCCATATCTTTCCCTAGTCTCTCCAGATGGATCAACACCCTGCCTATCTGTCCCTAGTCTCTCCAGATGGATCAATACCCTCCATATCTTTCCCTAGTCTCTCCAACAGAGTAACCATGGTGGATTTACAGGAATAGCTACCGTTGGACTGAACTCCCTTCCATACAGTCCCATCGCCTTCGCCTGGGTATTACCCACCCAAAGCTTGTCTTCTATCTTCACTTATGTTCGCAGTATGCTGACCCAATAATTCATTGCCAGCTGCTGTCTCTTCATCTGTAATGGCGTATCCCCTATCTCCACCTGTAGTTCAGACACTGGGGAGGTTCGAAACGCCCCACTACATATTCTGAGTCCTTGTATGGCATCTAGCCTTTCCAATGAGGTCCGGGCTGCTGAACCATACGCTATACTGCCATAGTCTATTACAGACCGGATCAATGCAACATACATGGTCCTCAATGAGGAACGCTCCGCCCCCACTCCTTCCCCATCAACCCCCCTCCAGTCCTTCCCCGTCAGACCGGATCAATGCAACATACATGGTCCTCAATGAGGAACATTGTTCGATAGTTCCCCTTCCTGACTTCTGCTCATAATCAGAGCACTGGGTCCATTTTTTTATTTTTTTTATTTCACCTTTATTTAACCAGGTAGGCTAGTTGAGAACACCTTTATTTAACCAGGCAGGCTAGTTGAGAACACCTTTATTTAACCAGGTAGGCTAGTTGAGAACACCTTTATTTAACCAGGCAGGCTAGTTGAGAACACCTTTATTTAACCAGGTAGGCTAGTTGAGAACACCTTTATTTAACCAGGCAGGCTAGTTGAGAACACCTTTATTTAACCAGGTAGGCTAGTTGAGAACACCTTTATTTAACCAGGTAGGCTAGTTGAGAACAAGTTCTCATTTACAACTGCGACCTGGCCAAGATAAAGCATAGCAGTGTAAACAATTAACAAGTCAATAACACAAAAAAAGGGGGAGTCTATATACAATGTGTGCAAAAGGCATGAGGAGGTAGGCGAATAATTACCATTTAGCAGATTAACACTGGAGTGATAAATGATCAGATGGTCATGTATAGGTAGAGATATTGGTGTGCAAAAGAGCAGAAAAGTAAATAAATAAAAACAGTATGGGGATGAGGTAGGTAAAAATGGGTGGGCTATTTACCGATGGACTATGTACAGCTGCAGCGATCGGTTAGCTGCTCAGATAGCAGATGTTTGAAGTTGGTTAGGGAGATAAAAGTCTCCATAGTTCCCCTTCCTGACCTCTGCTTCCAATCAGAGCACTGGGTCCATAGTTCCCCCTTCCTGACCTCTGCTTCCAATCAGAGCACTGGGTCCATAGTTCCCCTTCCTGACCTCTGCTTCCAATCAGAGCACTGGGTCCATAGTTCCCCTTCCTGACCTCTGCTTCCAATCAGAGCACTGGGTCCATAGTTCCCCTTCCTGACCTCTGCTTCCAATCAGAGCACTGGGTCCATAGTTCCCCTTCCTGACCTCTGCTTCCAATCAGAGCACTGGGTCCATAGTTCCCCTTCCTGACCTCTGCTTCCAATCAGAGCACTGGGTCCATAGTTCCCCTTCCTGACCTCTGCTTCCAATCAGAGCACTGGGTCCATAGTTCCCCTTCCTGACCTCTGCTTCCAATCAGAGCACTGGGTCCATAGTTCCCCTTCCTGACCTCTGCTTCCAATCAGAGCACTGGGTCCATAGTTCCCCTTCCTGACCTCTGCTTCCAATCAGAGCACTGGGTCCATAGTTCCCCTTCCTGACCTCTGCTTCCAATCAGAGCACTGGGTCCATAGTTCCCCTTCCTGACCTCTGCTTCCAATCAGAGCACTGGGTCCATAGTTCCCCTTCCTGACCTCTGCTTCCAATCAGAGCACTGGGTCCATAGTTCCCCTTCCTGACCTCTGCTTCCAATCAGAGCACTGGGTCCATAGTTCCCCTTCCTGACCTCTGCTTCCAATCAGAGCACTGGGTCCATAGTTCCCCTTCCTGACCTCTGCTTCTAGCAGAGCACTGGGTCCATAGTTCCCCTTCCTGACCTCTGCTTCCAATCAGAGCACTGGGTCCATAGTTCCCCTTCCTGACCTCTGCTTCTAGCAGAGCACTGGGTCCATAGTTTCCTTCGCCTCGTTGGGTCGTTTCCTGGCTTCCAGATTGGTCCCACTACTGTCTCCTTCCATCTGTCTGGTAGTTGGTTGGTCCCACTACTGTCTCCTTCCATCTGTCTGGTAGTTGATTGGTCCCACTACTGTCTCCTTCCATCTGTCTGGTAGTTGATTGGTCCCACTACTGTCTCCTTCCATCTGTCTGGTAGTTGATTGGTCCCACTACTGTCTCCTTCCATCTGTCTGGTAGTTGATTGGTCCCACTACTGTCTCCTTCCATCTGTCTGGTAGTTGATTGGTCCCACTACCGTCTCCTTCCATCTGTCTGATAGTTGATTGGTCCCACTACTGTCTCCTTCCATCTGTCTGGTAGTTGATTGGTCCCACTACTGTCTCCTTCCATCTGTCTGGTAGTTGATTGGTCCCACTACTGTCTCCTTCCATCTGTCTGGTAGTTGATTGGTCCCACTACTGTCTCCTTCCATCTGTCTGGTAGTTGATTGTCCCACTACTGTCTCCTTCCATCTGTCTGGTAGTTGATTGGTCCCACTACTGTCTCCTTCCATCTGTCTGGTAGTTGATTGGTCCCACTACTGTCTCCTTCCATCTGTCTGGTAGTTGATTGGTCCCACTACTGTCTCCTTCCATCTGTCTGGTAGTTGATTGTCCCACTACTGTCTCCTTCCATCTGTCTGGTAGTTGATTGTCTACTGTCTCCTTCCCTTCCATCTGTCTGTCTCCTTCCATCTGTAGTTGATTGGTCCCACTACTGTCTCCTTCCATCTGTCTGGTAGTTGATTGGTCCCACTACTGTCTCCTTCCATCTGTCTGGTAGTTGATTGGTCCCACTACTGTCTCCTTCCATCTGTCTGTTGTAGTTGATTGGTCCCACTACTGTCTCCTTCCATCTGTCTGGTAGTTGATTGGTCCCACTACTGTCTCCTTCCATCTGTCTGGTAGTTGATTGGTCCCACTACTGTCTCCTTCCATCTGTCTGGTAGTTGATTGGTCCCACTACTGTCTCCTTCCATCTGTCTGGTAGTTGATTGGTCCCACTACTGTCTCCTTCCATCTGTCTGGTAGTTGATTGGTCCCACTACTGTCTCCTTCCATCTGTCTGGTAGTTGATTGGTCCCACTACTGTCTCCTTCCATCTGTCTGGTAGTTGATTGGTCCCACTCCATCTGTCTCCTTCCATCTGTCTGGTAGTTGATTGGTCCCACTACTGTCTCCTTCCATCTGTCTGGTAGTTGATTGGTCCCACTACTGTCTCCTTCCATCTGTCTGGTAGTTGATTGGTCCCACTACTGTCTCCTTCCATCTGTCTGGTAGTTGATTGGTCCCACTACTGTCTCCTTCCATCTGTCTGGTAGTTGATTGGTCCCACTACTGTCTCCTTCCATCTGTCTGGTAGTTGATTGGTCCCACTACTGTCTCCTTCCATCTGTCTGGTAGTTGATTGGTCCCACTACTGTCTCCTTCCATCTGTCTGGTAGTTGATTTCCATCTGTCTGGTAGTTGATTGGTCCCACTACTGTCTCCTTCCATCTGTCTGGTAGTTGATTGGTCCCTACTGTCTCCTTCCATCTGTCTGGTAGTTGATTGGTCCCACTACTGTCTCCTTCCATCTGTCTGGTAGTTGATTGGTCCCACTACTGTCTCCTTCCATCTGTCTGGTAGTTGATTGGTCCCACTACTGTCTCCTTCCATCTGTCTGGTAGTTGATTGGTCCCACTACTGTCTCCTTCCATCTGTCTGGTAGTTGATTGGTCCCACTACTGTCTCCTTCCATCTGTCTGGTAGTTGATTGTCCCACTACTGTCCTTCCACTACTGTCTCCTTCCATCTGTCTGGTAGTTGATTGGTCCCACTACTGTCTCCTTCCATCTGTCTGGTAGTTGATTGGTCCCACTACTGTCTCCTTCCATCTGTCTGGTAGTTGATTGGTCCCACTACTGTCTCCTTCCATCTGTCTGGTAGTTGATTGGTCCCACTACTGTCTCCTTCCATCTGTCTGGTAGTTGATTGGTCCCACTACTGTCTCCTTCCATCTGTCTGGTAGTTGATTGGTCCCACTACTGTCTCCTTCCATCTGTCTGGTAGTTGATTGTCCCACTACTGTCTCCTTCCATCTGTCTGGTAGTTGATTGGTCCCACTATTGGTCCACTACTGTCTCCTTCCATCTGTCTGTCTCCTTCCAGTTGATTGGTCCCACTACTGTCTCCTTCCATCTGTCTGGTAGTTGATTGGTCCCACTCCACTGTCTCCTTCCATCTGTCTGGTAGTTGATTGGTCCCACTACTGTCTCCTTCCATCTGTCTGGTAGTTGATTGGTCCCACTACTGTCTCCTTCCATCTGTCTGGTAGTTGATTGGTCCCACTACTGTCTCCTTCCATCTGTCTGGTAGTTGATTGGTCCCACTACTGTCTCCTTCCATCTGTCTGGTAGTTGATTGGTCCACTACTGTCTCCTTCCATCTGTCTGGTAGTTGATTGGTCCCACTACTGTCTCCTTCCATCTGTCTGGTAGTTGATTGGTCCCACTACTGTCTCCTTCCATCCACTACTGTCTCCTTCCATCTGTCTGGTAGTTGATTGGTCCCACTACTGTCTCCTTCCATCTGTCTGGTAGTTGATTGGTCCCACTACTGTCTCCTTCCATCTGTCTGGTAGTTGATTGGTCCCACTACTGTCTCCTTCCATCTGTCTGGTAGTTGATTGGTCCCACTACTGTCTCCTTCCATCTGTCTGGTAGTTGATTGGTCCCACTACTGTCTCTTCCATTCCATCTGTCTGTCTGGTAGTTGATTGGTCCCACTACTGTCTCCTTCCATCTGTCTGGTAGTTGATTGGTCCCACTACTGTCTCCTTCCATCTGTCTGGTAGTTGATTGGTCCCACTACTGTCTCCTTCCATCTGTCTGTCTGGTAGTTGATTGGTCCCACTACTGTCTCCTTCCATCTGTCTGGTAGTTGATTGGTCCCACTACTGTCTCCCTTCCATGTCTCCTTCCATCTGTCTGTCTGGTAGTTGATTGGTCCCACTCTGGTAGTTGATTGGTCCCACTACTGTCTCCTTCCATCTGTCTGGTAGTTGATTGGTCCCACTACCTCCATCTGTCTGGTAGTTGATTGGTCCCACTACTGTCTCCTTCCATCTGTCTGGTAGTTGATTGGTCCCACTACTGTCTCCTTCCATCTGTCTGGTAGTTGATTGGTCCCACTACTGTCTCCTTCCATCTGTCTGGTAGTTGATTGGTCCCACTACTGTCTCCTTCCATCTGTCTGGTAGTTGATTGGTCCCACTACTGTCTCCTTCCATCTGTCTGGTAGTTGATTGGTCCCACTACTGTCTCCTTCCATCTGTCTGGTAGTTGATTGGTCCCACTACTGTCTCCTTCCATCTGTCTGGTAGTTGATTGGTCCCACTACTGTCTCCTTCCATCTGTCTGGTAGTTGATTGGTCCCACTACTGTCTCCTTCCATCTGTCTGGTAGTTGATTGGTCCCACTACTGTCTCCTTCCATCTGTCTGGTAGTTGATTGGTCCCACTACTGTCTCCTTCCATCTGTCTGGTAGTTGATTGGTCCCACTACTGTCTCCTTCCAGCTGTCTGGTAGTTGATTGGTCCCACTACTGTCTCCTTCCATCTGTCTGGTAGTTGATTGGTCCCACTACTGTCTCCTTCCATCCTGGTAGTTGATTGGTCCCACTACTGTCTCCTTCCATCTGTCTGGTAGTTGATTGGTCCCACTACTGTCTCCTTCCATCTGTCTGGTAGTTGATTGGTCCCACTACTGTCTCCTTCCATCTGTCTGGTAGTTGATTGGTCCCACTACTGTCTCCTTCCATCTGTCTGGTAGTTGATTGGTCCCACTGTCTCCTTCCATCTGTCTGGTAGTTGATTGTCCCACTACTGTCTCCTTCCATCTGTCTGGTAGTTGATTGTCCCACTACTGTCTCCTTCCATCTGTCTGGTAGTTGATTGGTCCCACTACTGTCTCCTTCCATCTGTCTGGTAGTTGATTGGTCCCACTACTGTCTCCTTCCATCTGTCTGGTAGTTGGTCCCACTACTGTCTCCTTCCATCTGTCTGTCTCCTTCCAGCTTAGTTGATTGGTCCCACTACTGTCTCCTTCCATCTGTCTGGTAGTTGATTGGTCCCACTACTGTCTCCTTCCATCTGTCTGGTAGTTGATTGGTCCCACTACTGTCTCCTTCCATCTGTCTGGTAGTTGATTGGTCCCACTACTGTCTCCTTCCATCTGTCTGGTAGTTGATTGGTCCCACTACTGTCTCCTTCCATCTGTCTGGTAGTTGATTGGTCCCACTACTGTCTCTCCCTTCCATCTGTCTGGTAGTTGATTGGTCCCACTACTGTCTCCTTCCATCTGTCTGGTAGTTGATTGGTCCCACTACTGTCTCCTTCCATCTGTCTGGTAGTTGATTGGTCCCACTACTGTCTCCTTCCATCTGTCTGGTAGTTGATTGGTCCCACTACTGTCTCCTTCCATCTGTCTGGTAGTTGATTGGTCCCACTACTGTCTCCTTCCATCTGTCTGGTAGTTGATTGGTCCCACTTCCACTGTCTCTCCTTCCATCTGTCTGGTAGTTGATTGGTCCCACTACTGTCTCCTTCCATCTGTCTGGTAGTTGATTGGTTGTCTCCTTCCATCTGTCTGGTAGTTGATTGGTCCCACTACTGTCTCCTTCCATCTGTCTGGTAGTTGATTGGTCCCACTACTGTCTCCTTCCATCTGTCTGGTAGTTGATTGGTCCCACTACTGTCTCCTTCCATCTGTCTGGTAGTTGATTGGTCCCACTACTGTCTCCTTCCATCTGTCTGGTAGTTGATTGGTCCCACTACTGTCTCCTTCCATCTGTCTGGTAGTTGATTGGTCCCACTACTGTCTCCTTCCATCTGTCTGGTAGTTGATTGGTCCCACTACTGTCTCCTTCCATCTGTCTGGTAGTTGATTGGTCCCACCACTGTCTCTTCCATCTGTCTGGTAGTTGATTGGTCCCACTACTGTCTCCTTCCATCTGTCTGGTAGTTGATTGGTCCCACTACTGTCTCCTTCCATCTGTCTGGTAGTTGATTGGTCCCACTACTGTCTCCTTCCATCTGTCTGGTAGTTGATTGGTCCCACTACTGTCTCCTTCCATCTGTCTGGTAGTTGATTGGTCCCACTACTGTCTCCTTCCATCTGTCTGGTAGTTGATTGGTCCACTACTGTCTCCTTCCATCTGTCTGGTAGTTGATTGTCCACTACTGTCTCCTTCCATCTGTCTGGTAGTTGATTGGTCCCACTACTGTCTCCTTCCATCTGTCTGGTAGTTGATTGGTCCCACTACTGTCTCCTTCCATCTGTCTGGTAGTTGATTGGTCCCACTACTGTCTCCTTCCATCTGTCTGGTAGTTGATTGGTCCCACTACTGTCTCCTTCCATCTGTCTGGTAGTTGATTGGTCCCACTACTGTCTCCTTCCATCTGTCTGGTAGTTGATTGGTCCCACTACTGTCTCCTTCCATCTGTCTGGTAGTTGATTGGTCCCACTACTGTCTCCTTCCATCTGTCTGGTAGTTGATTGGTCCCCTACTGTCTCCTTCCATCTGTCTGGTAGTTGATTGGTCCCACTACTGTCTCCTTCCATCTGTCTGGTAGTTGATTGGTCCCACTACTGTCTCCTTCCATCTGTCTGGTAGTTGATTGGTCCCACTACTGTCTCCTTCCATCTGTCTGGTAGTTGATTGGTCCCACTACTGTCTCCTTCCATCTGTCTGGTAGTTGATTGGTCCCACTACTGTCTCCTTCCATCTGTCTGGTAGTTGATTGGTCCCCACTGTCTCCTTCCATCTGTCTCCTTCTTCCATCTGTCTGGTAGTTGATTGGTCCCACTACTGTCTCCTTCCATCTGTCTGGTAGTTGAGTTGTCTCCTTCCATCTGTCTTAGTTGATTGGTCCCACTACTGTCTCCTTCCATCTGTCTGGTAGTTGACTGTCTCCTTCCATCTGTCTGGTAGTTGATTGGTCCCACTACTGTCTCCTTCCATCTGTCTGGTAGTTGATTGGTCCCACTACTGTCTCCTTCCATCTGTCTGGTAGTTGATTGGTCCCACTACTGTCTCCTTCCATCTGTCTGGTAGTTGATTGGTCCCACTACTGTCTCCTTCCATCTGTCTGGTAGTTGATTGGTCTGTCTCCTTAGTTGATTGATTGGTCCCACTACTGTCTCCTTCCATCTGTCTGGTAGTTGATTGGTCCCACTACTGTCTCCTTCCATCTGTCTGGTAGTTGATTGTCTCCTTCCATCTGTCTACTGTCTCCTTCCATCTGTCTGGTAGTTGATTGGTCCCACTACTGTCTCCTTCCATCTGTCTGGTAGTTGATTGGTCCCACTACTGTCTCCTTCCATCTGTCTGGTAGTTGATTGGTCCCACTACTGTCTCCTTCCATCTGTCTGGTAGTTGATTGGTCCCACTACTGTCTCCTTCCATCTGTCTGGTAGTTGATTGGTCCCACTACTGTCTCCTTCCATCTGTCTGGTAGTTGATTGGTCCCACTACTGTCTCCTTCCATCTGTCTGGTAGTTGATTGGTCCCACTACTGTCTCCTTCCATCTGTCTGGTAGTTGATTGGTCCCACTACTGTCTCCTTCCATCTGTCTGGTAGTTGATTGGTCTCCTTCCACTACTGTCTCCTTCCATCTGTCTGGTAGTTGATTGGTCCCACTACTGTCTCCTTCCATCTGTCTGGTAGTTGATTGGTCCCACTACTGTCTCCTTCCATCTGTCTGGTAGTTGATTGGTCCCACTACTGTCTCCTTCCAGCTGTCTGGTAGTTGATTGGTCCCACTACTGTCTCCTTCCATCTGTCTGGTAGTTGATTGGTCCCCACTGTCTCCTTCCATCTGTCTGGTAGTTGATTGTCTCCTTCCATCTGTCTGGTAGTTGATTGGTCCACTACTGTCTCCTTCCATCTGTCTGGTAGTTGATTGGTCCCACTACTGTCTCCTTCCATCTGTCTGGTAGTTGATTGGTCCCACTACTGTCTCCTTCCATCTGTCTGGTAGTTGATTGGTCCACTACTGTCTCCTTCCATCTGTCTGGTAGTTGATTGGTCCCACTACTGTCTCCTTCCATCTGTCTGGTAGTTGATTGGTTCCACTACTGTCTCCTTCCAGCTGTCTGGTAGTTGATTGGTCCCACTACTGTCTCCTTCCATCTGTCTGGTAGTTGATTGGTTCCACTACTGTCTCCTTCCAGCTGTCTGGTAGTTGATTGGTCCCACTACTGTCTCCTTCCATCTGTCTGGTAGTTGATTGGTCCCACTACTGTCTCCTTCCATCTGTCTGGTAGTTGATTGGTCCCACTACTGTCTCCTTCCAGCTGTCTGGTAGTTGATTGGTCCCACTACTGTCTCCTTCCATCTGTCTGGTAGTTGATTGGTTCCACTACTGTCTCCTTCCAGCTGTCTGGTAGTTGATTGGTCCCACTACTGTCTCCTTCCATCTGTCTGGTAGTTGATTGGTCCCACTACTGTCTCCTTCCAGCTGTCTGGTAGTTGATTGGTCCCACTACTGTCTCCTTCCATCTGTCTGGTAGTTGATTGACTGTCTCCTTCCATCTGTCTGTAGTTGATTGGTCCCACTACTGTCTCCTTCCATCTGTCTGGTAGTTGATTGGTCCCACTACTGTCTCCTTCCAGCTGTCTGGTAGTTGATTGGTCCCACTACTGTCTCCTTCCATCTGTCTGGTAGTTGATTGGTCCACTACTGTCTCCTTCCATCTGTCTGGTAGTTGATTGGTCCCACTACTGTCTCCTTCCATCTGTCTGGTAGTTGATTGGTCCACTCTGTCTCCTTCCATCTGTCTGGTAGTTGATTGGTCCCACTACTGTCTCCTTCCATCTGTCTGGTAGTTGATTGGTCCCACTACTGTCTCCTTCCATCTGTCTGGTAGTTGATTGGTCCCACTACTGTCTCCTTCCATCTGTCTGGTAGTTGATTGGTCCCACTACTGTCTCCTTCCATCTGTCTGGTAGTTGATTGGTCCCACTACTGTCTCCTTCCATCTGTCTGGTAGTTGATTGGTCCCACTACTGTCTCTTCCATCTGTCTGGTAGTTGATTGGTCCCACTACTGTCTCCTTCCATCTGTCTGGTAGTTGATTGGTCCCACTACTGTCTCCTTCCATCTGTCTGGTAGTTGATTGGTCCCACTACTGTCTCCTTCCATCTGTCTGGTAGTTGATTGGTCCCACTACTGTCTCCTTCCATCTGTCTGGTAGTTGATTGGTTCCACTACTGTCTCCTTCCAGCTGTCTGGTAGTTGATTGGTCCCACTACTGTCTCCTTCCATCTGTCTGGTAGTTGATTGGTCCCACTACTGTCTCCTTCCAGCTGTCTGGTAGTTGATTGGTCCCACTACTGTCTCCTTCCATCTGTCTGGTAGTTGATTGGTCCCACTACTGTCTGGTAGTTTCCCCTCCTCCTCCAGGTCATCTGTTGTACAACACCAATACCTTATCCGGAGCCTCATCACCAAGATGGGCCAACATAACATAGCACACCTCATCTTTCCCAGGTGAAGTTAACCCAGCCGTACCTATTGCCCTTTTCACCTCAGCCATGACACATTCAACGTATCATTTACATCCTCCCTCCTATCCAACACTCCAGGAAGCTCCTCTCTCGCTCTCTCTCTCCCCCTCTGCCCCTCCTCTGACAAATGTACAGAGCTATGCACATGGACAAATGCTTTGGCCATCATCTCTGCCTTATCCTCATCTGTTACTGCCACATCCTGCCCACTCGTCAACACTGGATAATCCCACTCCCTTCTGACCCCTCTCATCCTCTTAATCGTCGGCCACAGGTGGCGGCCTTCCAATGGTGTTACAGAACTGACACCAACATGACCTCTTTGCCTGACGGATAGCTCTCCTCACCATGGCCTGGGCCTGCTGATACTGAATCAGACTGAGGGATAGTTCTCCTCACCAGGGCATGGGCCTGCTGATACTGAAACAGACCGAGGGATAGTTCTCCTCACCAGGGCCAGGGCCTGTTTATACTGAATCAGACTGAGGGATAGTTCTCCTCACCAGGGCCTGGGCCTGCTGATACTGAATCAGACTGAGGGATAGTTCTCCTCACCAGGGCCTGGGCCTGCTGATACGGAATCAGACTCAGGGATAGTTCTCCTCACCGGGGCCTGCTGATACTGAATCAGACTGAGGGATAGTTCTCCTCACCAGGGCCTGCTTATACTGAATCAGACTGAGGGATAGTTCTCCTCACCAGGGCCTGCTGATACTGAATCAGACTGAGGGATAGTTCTCCTCACCAGGGCCTGGGCCTGCTGATACTGAATTAGATTGACAGATAGTTCTCCTCACCAGGGCCTGCTGGTACTGAACCAGACTGAGGGATAGTTATCCTCACCAGGGCCTGCTGATACTGAATCAGACTGAGGGATAGTTCTCCTCACCAGGGCCTGGGCCTGCTGATACTGAATCAGACTGAGGGATAGTTCTCCTCACCAGGGCCTGCTTATACTGAATCAGACTGAGGGATAGTTCTCCTCACCAGGGCCTGCTGATACTGAATCAGACTGAGGGATAGTTCTCCTCACCAGGGCCTGCTGATACTGAATCAGATGTTGGAAGTTCTGTGTCCTTTTCAGTACTCTAAATGTCCTGTTCCCACTCCTCACTCCTCTGTCCACCACAGGACTGCTTTCCTCCTCCTCCCTGAACTCTCAGGTATAGCCTCAGTAGCTGCCCCTCACTCCTCTGTCCACCACGGGACTGCTTTCCTCCTCCTCCCTGAACTCTCAGGTATAACCTCAGTAGCTGCCCCTCACTCCTCTGTCCACCACGGGACTGCTTTCCTCCTCCTCCCTGAACTCTCAGGTATAGCCTCAGTAGCTGCCCCTCACTCCTCTGTCCACCACGGGACTGCTTTCCTCCTCCTCCCTGAACTCTCAGGTATAGCCTCAGTAGCTGCCCCTCACTCCTCTGTCCACCACGGGACTGCTTTCCTCCTCCTCCCTGAACTCTCAGGTATAACCTCAGTAGCTGCCCCCACTAAAGCTGTTCTCACCTAGTTATTTATATCCACCCATCACCTGCTCACTCAGCTCCTGAAACTGATCCCACTTTCCCCTTCCGAACACCCACCTGCCTACTCCATCCATTGACACCTCCTCCTCTCCTTCGGCCTACTGTGCATACTATGGGGTAATGATCACTCCCTACTGTTGACTCCTCCCATACCTCCCACTCACAGATTCCTGTCATCACACTAGATACCAGAGTGAGGTGCAAGGCAGACTCTCTCCCTGTGGCAACATCAGTCCTGGTCCCTCGGCCATCATTCAGGCACACCAGATCTTTAACTTCTATCAGATTTTCCATCACTTAGCCATTTCCATCCATCAGTCCCCCCTCCAGAGCGTATTGTGGGCATTAAAATCTCCACACCAGACCTTACTTCTATCCTGGCCCTCCACACCAGACCTTACTTCTATCCTGGCCCTCCACACCAGACCTTACTTCTATCCTGGTTCTCCACACCACATGACCTTACTTCTATCCTGGTTCTCCACACCACATTACCTTACTTCTATCCTGGTTCTCCACACCAGACCTTACTTCTATCCTGGTTCTCCACACCACATTACCTTACTTCTATCCTGGCCTTCCACACCACATTACCTTACTTCTATCCTGGCCCTCCACCCTCTCCAGTACTTCCAGGTCCAATATTTGGCATGGATTATTGTAGTTCACTATCACCCCTCCCCTCAACTGCACATCAATAAATAATGGGGACAAAGCACTGGAAAACGACTTTGGGCGCACTAGAGCCCCATTACATAAATTGGTTAGGAGGTGGTTTAAACTACATTATAATGTTGACTTTGCTTAAAGAAAACGGTATCAAGCGATATGTCTTATGCATGCTCAGCTCTTAGGTCTGTGGGGAGGGGGGTTGGGGCTGCCCGAGTGGACATTTAACATAGAAGTTATGGAACTCCCTCACGTGGGTCTTTTTATGGGGGAAAGTCCTCAATGAAACGGATATTAAATGTGGACAATGATCAATTTGCCTCCGTTGGCCATCAAGTAGCCTATTAATAAATATACCATGGTAGGCTACTATTTGCTGCCATGTTGTGTTGCTACCATGCTGTGTTGTCATGTGCTGCTGCCATGCTATGTTGTTGTCTTGGGTATCTCTTTATGTAGTGTTGTGGTGTCTCTCTTGTCACGATGTGTGCTTTGTCCTACATTTATATTTGTAATCCCAGCCCATCCCCGCAGGAGGTATTTGCCTTTTGCTAGACCATCATTGTAAATAAGAATTTATTCTTAACTGACTTTCCTAGTTAAATAAAGGTTTAATAATAATAAAATGTACCACTGGTGTAGTCTACCTGGAGCTGGAAAACCAATTTAATAAATAGGCTATAAATTCAGTTTATTGTTGTTGTAGCCTTGCAATTATTAATGGACATGTTTCGTTAATTAATTTGAAGTTATTTAAGCTCTATCGCAATTGCTGATCAGTTAGAACGCATTAGATTGACGGTGACAGTCAGATTAGGCGACAGGTGAAACAAATTCAAAACAATAAACACTGCCTGTTGTTGACAAGCTTATTCAGTATATATACACATTATTAATATTTCATTCAATGATTGAAATTATGACCCCATCCTCAGTAGCCTATTCAAGCAGTCTATTGGGGAAACAATGACTTCTTACCTCGAAATCGCCTCGCTATTCATGTTGAATACATTTGTCTGTTTGAACTAAGCGAGCTGCTAAATCGTTCTGTTTATATCTTGACTACATCTTGTCTAGTCTACTGTAGTCTATCTGAAATGATATGTAGGCCAATCAGGGACTGCCTATGCTACCTTCCTTTATCCAAGCAAAATTGAATCACAATCATAAACCCAGATTTTAGTCTGCAGCCTATTGAAATGACAAGTCAATCTCTCAAATGGGCCATTTATAACGGTTTGCAGTCTTAACATCTGGTGTATAATAACAGCACAATTGCCAGAAAATGATTTTTTTTATTATTTATTTTGTTGTGTTCATCCAAGCGTTTCTTTCTCAGAGATGTTGAGCTCCTCTGTACAACTCTTCTGTCTGATTTACATTATTTATTTATAGTTAAACAGATGTGCAAAGGGGATTTATTTACAATTATAAACCTGGTTCGAGCCCTGAATGCTGATTGGCTAAAAGCTGCGATATATCAGACCCATATACCATGGGTATGACAACAAAATAATACATTTTACTGTTCTAATTAGGTTGGTAACCATTTTATAATAGCAACAAGGCACCCGGGGGATGTGTGGTATATGGCCAATATACCATTGTTAACAAATATAACCAGGCACACCATGTCGTAGCTCAACAATAATTATTGTCTTGAGGGAAAACAAATTTTTCTTCTAATGTCATTAACAATTACTACGATATTCCTTCTTAATTGGCTCGATAACGTTATGGAACAAGGTTTTATTTTATAAATATGGTAATTCGTCTCTTTTGGGCTAGTTTTCAGGGCTTTTGGAGCAGGTTTGCGTTGTCATTGTCTAGAAATGTTGGCTACATCTGGCAACCCTGAGCTGGAGGCGACAACTGTAGCTGGCTAACCGTACACCGGTAGACCGTGTCTTCGTCCCGTCTGTCAGGCACTGTTTTCCTGCAGATGTGTTAACGGCAGGCAGGAGCGAAGGACACTGTGTGCTAACTAGCCAGCTAGTCCGGTACACAGCAGGCGGGAGGAGGGGGCGGCACCAGTAGGGACACCGTGTCCCTACAGATAAAACAACGTGCCAGATGTTTCACCAGATGTATGAATCTGGTAGACAATTCCAATCACCAGAAACAAGTGTGGTGATGATGTGAGGAAGTCCAGAGGCGGTGATAGAATATAGATTTTATCCGATATTCTGCAAAATTTCTAATCGATTAAACATTTGATCTCATTAACGTTTTCTAATCCCCATTAATAGAATTGACTAAGTTTGATAGACTTTACACTTTGTCAAAGTTTCTAGAAGGGAAACGTGAGTTATTACAAACACGTACATCACAGAGTGGGCGTTCCCAAACGAAAATATGCAAATACACGCTCGAACTTGCAGTTAGGTTAGTTAGTTACGTCATCTGAATGATCTGCAAAAAATAATGTTCATTTTTTTTTTTGTATGAATGTGTTGATGTTTTGTTTTTAGTCAGATTTGATATTGACATGTTTTGTCTATGTGATGTTATAACCGTGTTTGTGATCTCAGTAAAGGATTTTTACAGGTAACCTGTATTTGTGGGCAGAGAAAGGCCACCACTTGGAAACTTGTGACATTTATGTAATTTAGCAGATGTTTCTTATCCAGAGAGACTTACAGGAGCAATTAGGGTGAAGTACCTTCCTCAAGGGCACAGACAGATTTTTCACCTAGTTGGCTCAGGGTTCAAACCGACAACCATTCGGTTACTGGCCCAACACTCTTAAACACTAGGCTACAAACTGTTACTTGCTTTGCTCTAGCAATTTTTAATTTTTTTATCTGTGTCTCTAGTCTACATTCTGTGTCTGATCCCGTAATCAGCATGAACTTCCTATATGAGCTATGATTCAGAATGATTATGTTGCAGGGTGGTGGTTTCTGGTAGAGGCCTATCCCTCCGTGTTGCAATACTGATCCCTGGGTTCATATGGGAAAACTTTCCTCTCGCTCATCCTTTAAACGTCCATAAAAAAAACCCTGTAACAAAGATGACTGTGGTGACGTTTGCATTTCCTATTTCCAAGTCAGTGACCTGGATTGAAATGTTTTAATCTGTGGAATTGATTGATGTTATAATAACAAGGTCCACTTCATCCACTCCAGAGATTAAATCCCTTTTACCAGATGATAAATGAATGGTTAAATGTTGGCACGTGGCACCGGTGTGTGTGTGTGTGTTTGTGTGTGTGTGTGTGTTTGTGTGTTTGTGTGTGTGTGTGTGTGTGTTTGTGTGTGTGTGTGTGTGTTTGTGTGTGTGTTAGTGTGTGTGTGTGTTTGTGTGTGTGTGTGTGTGTGTTTGTGTGTTTGTGTGTGTGTGTGTGTGTGTTAGTGTGTGTGTGTGTGTGTGTGTGTGTTAGTGTGTGTGTGTGTGTTTGTGTGTGTGTTAGTGTGTGTGTTTTGTGTGTGTGTGTGTTTGTGTGTGTGTGTGTGTGTGTGTGTTAGCCACAGGTGTGTCCTGAACTCAACTTCTGTCATCAATGTTTGTAGTCACCACTCACCAGAAACTGAATACACCCGCAACACTGTACCTTTATACAGAGACCACACCACAGGATGTACAGTGATAGACAGAGACCACACCACAGGATGTACGTTGATAGACAGAGACCACACCACAGGATGTATGGTGATACACAGAGACCACACCACAGGATGTATGGTGATACACAGAGACCACACCACAGGATGTATAGTGATAGACAGAGACCACACCACAGGATGTGTAGTGATACACAGAGACCACACCACAGGATGTATGGTGATACACAGAGACCACACCACAGGATGTATGGTGATACACAGAGACCACACCACAGGATGTGTAGTGATACACAGAGACCACACCACAGGATGTGTAGTGATACACAGAGACCACACCACAGGATGTGTAGTGATACACAGAGACCACACCACAGGATGTACAGTGATACACAGAGACCACACCACAGGATGTACAGTGTGAGGGAGACCCCCTGTTTACAGTTGTCCTGTAAAGTGAGGTAGACCCCCTGTTTATATTTGTCCCGTAGTGTGAGGGAGACCCCCTGTTTACAGTTGTCCCGTAGTGTGAGGGAGACCCCCTGTTTATATTTGTCCTGTAAAGTGAGGGAGACCCCCTGTTTACAGTTGTCCTGTAAAGTGAGGACAAGGGCTGAATTTATGTTCAAAATGAATACAATACAAACATTTCTGAATGCCATGAATCATTTCCTGGTATCTCACCTCACACAACCTTTTGAGCCTGGCAACAGAAGGGTTTATTTTCGGTGTCCCTTTTAATTTTAATTTTTTTTACAGCAATGCCCCTTCACAGATTCGACAGTAGTGTGCACCCTTTGCCAAGGATCTCATCCCAAATGGCACCCTATTCCCTGTATAGTGCACTACCCCCCCAATGGGCCCTGGTCAAAAGTAGTGCACTAAATAGGGAACAGCGTGCTGTTTGGGACATTCTATCGGTCGAGTGTAAGCTTTTAAAAAACTGAAAGTGAGGATGGGACAGAGATGGGGATTTCTCTGCCCTGTTTCCACACTGTGTGTTCATCTCCAATCTGAAAGATTGCTTGTGCTTCTTTGTGATTGCTTTTTAAGCCACCTGATATGATCAGAATAAAGCATTATGATTATAACTTCCTGGTTTTGATTTGGAAGAGGTCTGTATTATTCTTTGTGCTGATAATATCCTCATGGGTCATGGGTCATGGGTCATAAATCCTATTAATAATGTTCTTCGGGCCTCCGGAGTGGGGCAGCGGTCTGAGGTGTTGCGTTACTACAGATCATGGTTTGATAACGGGCTGTATCGCAGCCGGCCGGAATCGGGAGACCGTGAGGCGACGCACATTTGGCCCAGTGTTGTCCGGCTTATGGGAGGGTTCGGCCGGCAGGGATGTCCTTGTCCCATCGTGCTCTAGTGACTTCTGTGGCGGGCCAGGCGCAGTGCACGCTGACATGGTCACCAGGTGTACAGTGTTTCCTCTGACACAGTGGTGTGGCTGGCTTCCGGGTTAAGCGTGCATTGTGTCAAGAAGCAGTGCGGCTTGGCAGGGTTGGCAGCACCACCTACCACCTAGCACCACCTAGCACTTCATAGCAGTACCTACCACCTAGCACCACCTAGAACTTCATAGCACCACCAAGCACCACCTAGCACTTAGCACCACCTAGCACTTCATAGCACCACCTACCACCTAGCCCCACCTAGAACTTCATAGCACCACCTAGCACCACCTGGCACCTAGCACCACCTAGCACCACCTAGCACCACCTGGCACTTCATAGCACCACATAGCACCACCTAACACTACCTAACACCACCTAAAACTTCATAGCACCACCTAGCACTTCATAGCACCATCTAGCACCACCTAACACTACCTAACACCACCTAACACTTCATAGCACCACCTAGCACCACCTAGCACCACCTAGCACTTCATAGCACCACCTAGCACCACCTAACACTACCTAACACCACCTAACACTTCATTGCACCACCTAGCACCACTTAGCATTTCATAGCACCACCTAGCACTTCATAGCACCACCTAGCACCACCTAACACTACCTAACACCACCTAACACTTCATAGCACCACCTAGCACCACCTAGCACTTCATAGCACCACCTAACACTACCTAACACCACCTAACACTTCATAGCACCACCTAGCACCACCTGGCACCACCTAGCACTTCATAGCACCACCTAGCACCACCTAACACTACCTAACACCACCTAACACTTCATAGCACCACCTAGCACCACCTAGCACTTCATAGCACCACCTAGCACCACCGAACACTTCATAGTGCCACCTAGCACCACCTAGCACTTCATAGCACCACCTAACTCCACCTAGCACTTCATAGCACCACCTAACACTTCATAGCACCACCTAGCACCACCTAACACTTCATAGCACCACCTAACACCACCTAGCACCACCTAGCACCACCTACCACTTCATAGCACCACCTAACACCACCTAACACTTCATAGCACCACCTAACACTTCATAGCACCACCTAACACGTCATAGCACCACCTAGCACCACCTAACACTTCATAGCACCACCTAACACTTCATAGCACCACCTAACACTTCATAGCACCACCTAACACTTCATAGCACCACCTAACACCACCAAGCACCACCTAACACTTCATAGCACACCCTAGCACTTCATAGCACCACCTAACACTTCATAGCACCACCTAACACCCCCTAGCACCACCTAACACTTCATAGCATCACCTAGCACTTCATAGCACCACCTAACACTTCATAGCGCCACCTAGCACCACCTACCACTTCATAGCACCACCTAGCACTTCATAGCGTCACCTAGCACCACCTAGCACTTCATGGCACCACCTAGCACCACCTAACACTTCATAGCACCACCTACCACTTCATAGCACCACCTAGCACCACCTAACACTTCATAGCACCACCTAGCACTTCATAGCACCACCTAGCACCACCTAACACCACCTACCACTTCATAGCACCACCTAGCACCACCTAGCACCACCTAACACTTCATAGCACCACCTAGCACCACCTAACACTTCATAGCACCACCTACCACTTCATAGCACCACCTAGCACCACCTAACACTTCATAGCACCACCTAGCACTTCATAGCACCACCTAGCACCACCTACCACTTCATAGCATCACTTAGCACCACCTCACACAACCTAACACCACCTAACACTTCATAGCGCACCACCGAGCAACACCTAGCACCACCTAACACCAGCTACCACTTCATAGCACCACCTAGCACCACCTAACACCACCTACCACTTCATAGCACCACCTAGCACCACCTAGCACCACCTAACACTTCATAGCACCACCTAGCACCACCTAACACTTCATAGCACCACCTACCACTTCATAGCACCACCTAGCACCACCTAACACTTCATAGCACCACCTAACACTTCATAGCGCCAACTAGCACCACCTACCACTTCATAGCACCACCTAGCACCACCTAACACTTCATAGCACCACCTAGCACTTCATAGCACCACCTAGCACCAACTAACACTTCATAGCACCACCTACCACTTCATAGCACCACCTAGCACCACCTAACACTTCATAGCACCACCTAACACTTCATAGCACCACCTAACACTTCATAGCACCACCTAGCACCACCTAACACTTCATAGCACCACCTAACACTTCATAGCACCACCTAACACTTCATAGCATCACCTAGCACCAACTAACACTTCATAGCACCACCTAACACTTCATAGCACCACCTAACACTTCATAGCACCACCTAACACTTCATAGCACCACCTAGCACCACCTAACACTTCATAGCACCACCTAACACTTCATAGCACCACCTAACACTTCATAGCATCACCTAGCACCAACTAACACTTCATAGCACCACCTAACACTTCATAGCACCACCTAGCACCACCTAACACTTCATAGCACCACCTAACACTTCATAGCACCATCTAACACTTCATAGCACCACCTAACACTTCATAGCACCACCTAGCACCACCTAACACTTCATAGCACCACCTAACACTTCATAGCACCACCTAACACTTCATAGCACCACCTAGCACCACCTAACACTTCATAGCACCACCTAACACCACCTAGCACCACCTAACACTTCATAGCACCACCTAGCACTTCATAGCACCACCTAGCACTTCATAGCACCACCTAGCACCACCTAGCACTTCATAGCACCACCTAACACTTCATAGCACCACCTAGCACCACCTAACACTTCATAGCACCACCTAGCACCACCTGACACTTCATAGCACCACCTAGCACCACCTAACACTTCATAGCACCACCTAGCACCACCTAACACTTCATAGCACCACCTAACACTTCATAGCACCACCTAACACTTCATAGCATCACCTAGCACCAACTAACACTTCATAGCACCACCTAACACTTCATAGCACTACCTACCACCACCTACCACTTCATAGCACCACCTAGCACCACCTAACACTTCATAGCACCACCTAGCACTTCATAGCACCACCTAGCACCACCTACCACTTCATAGCACCACCTAGCACCACCTAACACTACTTAACACCACCTAACACCACCTAACACCACCTAACACACCATAGCACCACCTAACACTACTTAACACCACCTAACACCACCTAACACCACCTAACACTTCATAGCACCACCTAGCACTTCATAGCACCACCTAGCACCACCTAACACTTCATAGCACCACCTAGCACCACCTAGCACTTCATAGCACCACCTAACACTTCATAGCACCACCTAGCACCACCTAACACTTCATAGCACCACCTAGCACCACCTGACACTTCATAGCACCACCTAGCACCACCTAGCACCACCTAGCACCACCTAGCACAGAGACAGGTACATTAGAAGGACAGGAGAATCATAGATATTTCTAATGTAAAGATTGTTTGAACTCTATTATTTATACATGCAGTGAAAAAGCGCACATGGTGCTATTGTTGGTGCGTGGTTGCCCCAGAGATATTTTTCAAAGGGGAATGTACAGCGAGAAGGAACATCTCATTTTTAGAGTTCATCTGAAATGCAGGGGAATTCACCCCCATTGGGGAAAGCACTACAGATGATGCTCATTGATCTACACTGAGGAACTGTCTTTCTCGTAAACAGAGAACTATACTTTCCGACCCTGTATGGCACACTATTCCCTATTTCCCTTTCCAGCGCATTATTTTTGACTAGGGGCCTCTGTTTTTCTCAAGAACAAGAGAACTATAGTCATGAAAACAGAAATAGAAGCAGAGGGGGAGTGTAGATTCTGTCACAACACTGTGTCATCGGAGGTTCAGTAATAGTTTAAAGTTGACATTTGCCCTATCATCTCTTCATTGCCCATATTATTGCAATGGATTAGGGCAGTTCTTCGTTAAAATCAGGAGCCAGTTCTTCAGCTGAATATTGCTTTCTTGTTGGCCTATACATGTATACACCTTTAGGACGTTTCCTTCTCTCTTTCTTTCTTTCTTTCTCTCTTTCTCTCTTTCTTTCTCTCTTTCTTTCTTTCTTTCTTTCTTTCTCTTATCTCTCTCTTTCTCTCTTTCATATATAACAACATATATATAACAACAACAACTTTCAACATATATATAACAACAACAGCAACATATATATACATATATATAACAACAACATATATATAGCAACATATCTTTCTTTCTCTCATATATATAACAACATATATATAACAACAACAACTTTCATATATTTACATATATATCTCTCTCTTTCTCTCTCAACTTTATATCTTTCTTTATATATCTCTTATATCTCTATCTCTCTTTCTCTCTCTCTTTCTATCTTTCAACATATAACTTTCTTTATACAACAACTTTCTTTCTCTTTATATATATATATATATATCTAACAACAACAGCAACTTTATATATCTTATATACATACAACAGCATATCTTTCTTTCTTTCTTTCTCTATATCTATATAACTCTCTTTCAACTTTCTTTCTTATATATAACTCTTTCTACAATATAACAACAACAACAACTCTCTCTTTCATTCTCTTCTTTCTCTCTTTCTTTCTTTCTTTCTTCTTTTCTTATCTTTCTTTATTTCTCTCTCTCTTTCTCTCTTTCTTTCTTTCTTTCTTTCTTTCTTTCTATATATTCAACAACTCTCTACATCTCTATATCTTTCTCATATATATATATATATATCTTTCTTTCTTTCTCAACTCTTTTCTTCTCTCTCTCTTTCTCAACTCTTTATCTATCTTTATTCTTTCTATCTTATCTTTTCTTTCTTTCTTTCTTTCAACATCTTTCAACAACAATATTTCTTTCTTTCTTTACATCTTTCTCAACATATATATAACATATATATATACAACAACAACATATATAGCAACATATATATACAACATATATATATAACATATATATAACAACATATAACAACAACAACAACATATATATAACATATAACAACAACAACAACAATATATATATATAACAACAACAACAACATATATATATAACAACAACAACATAACAACAACAACAACTTTATATATAACAACATATAACAACAACAACAACAACAACATATATATAACAACAACAACAACAACTACAACTATATCTATTCGTTCTTTCTAACAACAACAACAACTTTCTCTCTTTCTTTCTTTCTTTCTTATCTCTCTCTTCTTTCTTTCTCTTTATAAATATATTCTTTCTCTCTCTTTCTCTCTTTCTTTCTCTCTTTCTTTTTCTTCTTTCTTTCTTTCTTTCTTTCTATCTTTCTTTCTCTCTCTTTCTTTCAACTCTTTCTTTCTCTCTCTTTCTTTCTTTCTCTCCTCTTTCTCTCTCTCTTTCTTTCTTTCTTTCTATCTTTTCTCTCTCTCTTTCTTTCTTTCTTTCTTTCTTTCTCTTTCTTTCTTTCTCTATATCTTTCAACTCTCTCTTTCTTTCTTTCTTCTTTCTTTCTCTCTCTTTCTTTCTTTCTTTCTTTCTTTCTTTCTTTCTTTCTTCTCTTTCTTTCTTTCTATATTTCTCTCTCTCTTTCTTTCTTTCTTTCTCTATCTTTTTCTCTTTCTTTCTTCTCTTTCTTTCTTTCTTTCTTTCTCATATATCTCTTTCAGCAACATATTTCTTTCTTTCAACACTCTCTTTCTTTCTTTCTTTCTTTCTTTCAACTCTTTCTTTCTTTCATATATTTCAACTCTTTCTTTCTATCTCTATATATAACAACAACAACAACATCTTTCTCTCATATATTTCTTTCTTTCTCTCTTTATCTCTCTAACAACAACTTTCAACATATATATAACATATCTCTCTCTTTCTTTCTTTCTTTCTTTCTTTCTTTCTCTCTCTATATAACTTTCTTTCTTTCTCTCTTTCTCTCTCTCTTTCTTTCTTTCTTTCTTTCTTTCTTTCTTTCTTATATATCTTTCAACAACAACTTTCTTTCTATCTCTTTCTTTCTTTCTTTCAACTCTCAACTTTCTTTCTTTCTAACATTTCTTTCTTTCTTTCTTTCTTTCTTTCTCTCAACTCTCTTTCTTTCTTTCTTTATATATCTTTCTAACTTTCAACTCAAACATATATCTTTCTTTCTTTCTTTCTTTCTCTCCCTCTTTCTCTCTCTCTCTCTTTCTTTCTTTCTTTCTTTCTATATATCTATCTCAACAACTCTTTCTTTCTTTCTTTCTTTCTTTCTCTCTTTCTTTCTTTCTTTCATTTCATATATATCTCTCTTTCTTTCTTTCATTTCTATCTTTCTCTCAACTCTTTCTCTATCTCTCTTTCTTTCTTTCTTTCTTTCAACTCTTTCTCTCTCTCTTTCTTTCTTTCTTTCTTTCTTTCTCTCTTTCTTTCTTTCTCTCTTTCTTTCTTTCTTTCTTTCTCTCCCTCTCTCTATCTCTCTCTTTCTTTCTTTCTTTCTTTCTTTTCTCTTCTTTCTCATCTCTTTCTTTCTTCTTTCTTTCTTTCTTTCTCTCTCTCTTTCTTTCTTTCTTTCTTTCTCTCTCTCTTTCAACAACTCTTTCTTTCTTTCTTTCTTTCAACTCTCTCTTTCTCTCTTTCTCTTTCTTTCTCTCTCTCTTTCTCTCTCTCTTCTTTCTTTCTTTCTTTCTCTCTCTCTTTCTTTCTTTCTTTCTCTCTCTCTTTCTTTCTTTCTTCTTTCTTTCTTTCTTTCTTTCTTTCTTTCTTTCTTTCTTTCTTTCTCTCTTTCTTTCTTTCTTTCTTTCTTTCTCTCTCTTTCTTTCTTTCTTTCTCTTTTTCTTTCTTTCTTTCTTTCTCTCTTTCTTTTCTCTTTCTTTCTTTCTCTTTCTTTCTTTCTTTTTCTTTCTCTCTCTTTCTTTCTTCTCTTTCTTCTCTCTTCTTTCTTTCTTTCTTTCTCTTTCTTTCTTTCTTTCTTTTCTCTTTCTTTCTTTCTCCTACACTCTCTTTCTTTCTTTCTGGCTTTCTTTCTTTCTCTTCTTTTTCTCTCTTCTCTCACTCTCATCTCTTCCTCACTCTCTCCTTTCTTTCTTTCACTCTTTCTACTCTTTCTCTCACTCATGGTCCTACTCTCTGGTCCTCTTTCTGGCATGGTCTTCTTTCTTTCTTTCTTTATGGTCCTACACTGGCATGGTCCTACACTGGCATGGTCCTACACTGGCATGGTCCTACACTGGCATGGTCCTACACTGGCATGGCCCTACACTGGCATGGTCCTACACTGGCATGGTCCTACACTGGCATGGTCCTACACTGGCATGGTCCTACACTGGCATGGTCCTACACTGGCATGGCCCTACACTGGCATGGTCCTACACTGGCATGGCCCTACACTGGCATGGTCCTACACTGGCATGGTCCTACACTGGCATGGTCCTACACTGGCATGGTCCTACACTGGCATGGCCCTACACTGGCATGGTCCTACACTGGCACTACACTGGCATGGCCCTACACTGGCATGGCTACACTACACTGGCATGGCCCTACACTGGCATGGTCCTACACTGGCATGGCCCTACACTGGCATGGTCCTACACTGGCATGGTCTACACTGGCATGGTCTACACCCTACACTGGCATGGTCCTACACTGGCATGGTCCTACACTGGCATGGCCCTACACTGGCATGGTCCTACACTGGCATGGTCCTGCACTGGCATGGTCCTACACTGGCATGGCCCTACACTGGCATGGTCCTACACTGGCATGGTCCTGCACTGGCATGGTCCTACACTGGCATGGCCCTACACTGGCATGGTCTACACTGGCATGGTCCTACACTGGCATGGTCCTGCACTGGCATGGTCCTACACTGGCATGGCCCTATGGCCCTACACTGGCATGGTCCTACACTGGCATGGTCTACACTGGCATGGTCCTACACTGGCATGGTCCTACACTGGCATGGTCCTACACTGGCATGGTCTACACTGGCATGGTCCTACACTGGCATGGTCCTACACTGGCATGGTCCTACACTGGCATGGTTCTACACTGGCATGGTCCTACACTGGCATGGTCCTACACTGGCATGGCCCTACACTGGCATGGTCCTACACTGGCATGGTCCTACACTGGCATGGTCTACACTGGCATGGTCCTACACTGGCATGGCCCTACACTGGCATGGTCTACACTGGCATGACCATATCATATGTACAGTATAGGTCTACACTGGCATGGCCATATCACATGTACAGTATAGGTCTACACTGGCCATATCACATGTACAGACGCCCTAATAGGCAGCAGGTAGCCAAGCGGTTAGAGCATTTGGCCAGCAAATAAAGGGTTGCTGGTTTGAATACCTGAGGTGAAAAATCTGTAATTGAGCAAGGCACTTAACCCAAATTTGCTCGAGGGGCACCGTACTTACTACTATGGCTGACCCTGTATAACGATACATTTCACCGCACCTATGTGTATGTGACCAGTGGTAACCTGTTCTGAGCCCCACCTGTTTAACTAAAAAAATTAAGGCGTGTCACATATCGGTCAGATTAAATTTTTTTAATACATCTTTGAGTTAATAAAGCAGCATACGAACATGGTCTCTTTTTTCCCTTCTTGACTAAAGCAGCTCTAAAAGGCAGGTGTTTCAGCCCAGCTCAGTGGTGGAGGGGCAGTCAGCGGAGAATACAGAGCGTAGGGGTTGGTCATGTTCTCTAGTTGTGCCGTGATTGGCTCAGTGTTCTGTCACTCATGGGGACACTACGTCACAAGCCTCTTGGGTGCTGCCATAGATTTATATTAGAAGTGCCCATCCAAGAAGGCTCAAGGTCATTGGCCACAGATACAATTACATCAAATCACATTACATCTACCGTAGCTTTGATTGGACTGATCATGTCAACATCACACTTTCAAAATCTTAGCTAGCTAGCTAGACAAATACTCATCATCATAAATCAAGTCGATAATCTACTGGCAAATCCTTTTCAATCCTTGTCATATGAAGATAAATTATATAAAAAAATGCATCGGTGCTCATCGGCCATTGGAATAAACGCGTAAAATCGCAAACTCAACAATGTGTGGTTTGGAAGAAATCAGTAGCTAACTGCAAGTGTTGCTAATCAATAACTAGCCTGCTATTCAGTGGAGAGGGTGTGTGGTCCAAGTCTGGGTTTAAGGGTCTCTTTTCTGAGTTTAAAAGGATAATCATTCACATCCAACACCATGGGCCAGAAAAGGGTGAATACATTGGCCATGCTGACAATCCAGCAGGACTTTTGCAGTGTAGAAAAAAACTGGAATCTCGGAACTGGGAAATCTCAGACTTCAGTGATTTCAAGACAACAGGGAACTCTGACTGGGAAATCTCAGACTTCAGTGATTTCAAGACAACAGGGAACTCTGACTGGGAAATCTCAGACTTCAGTGATTTCAAGACAACAGGGAACTCTGACTGGGAAATCTCAGACTTCAGTGATTTCAAGACAACAGGGAACTCTGACTGGGAAATCTCAGACTTCAGTGATTTCAAGACAACAGGGAACTCTGACTGGGAAATCTCAGACTTCAGTGATTTCAAGACAACAGGGAACTCTGACTGGGAAAATGTGTTTTGAACTCAGAATTCCAAGTCGGGAACTCGGGCCTCTTTCAAGAGTTCCGACCTGAAGATCACTGACGTCATGATTCAACCTTGTTTTCTCCGAGTTTCCAGTTGTCTTGAAGGCGCCATATATCCAGAGAATGTCAGACTTTGATGACAAGTGAGCACAGCACAACAAACAGAAAATGTCTTGTATGCTGCTGCATGAATGATGTAATATGCCAGGGAGATATTTATACTGTAGCTAAGTAAGTAATACTAAGTGTATGTTGTGGAGTAAGCTGTTAGTAGCCCATGTGCCTCACCCTAACAATTTGGCCCCTTTCCCCCTCATAAATTAGCCTACTGTTTTGCCATGTAGCCTATAGCCTGCTTTAGAGAAATGTAATCATCAAATATTGTAAGGGCTTTCATTGTCTACTTATATGTCCCCTACATTTTTCCTACGATTCTGACCTTGTGTACAGTGAGAATACTGTAAGAATGGCCCGTGTTCTGAATTCCCCTTCATTTATCATATGATTCTGACTTGGTGTACAGGGAGAATACTGTAAGAATGGCCCGTGTTCTGAATTCCCCTTCATTTATCCTACGATTCTGACTTGGTGTACAGGGAGAATACTGTAAGAATGGCCCGTGTTCTGAATTCCCCTTCATTTATCATATGATTCTGACTTGGTGTACAGGGAGAATACTGTAAGAATGGCCCGTGTTCTGAATTCCCCTTCATTTATCCTACGATTCTGACTTGGTGTACAGGGAGAATACTGTAAGAATGGCCCGTGTTCTGAATTCTGTCTCTGTACATTTCAAAAGTGCTGAACAAATAGTTACATGGATTACCTCCGTCCTAGCTCATTAATGTCTTAATCAAAATGATGCCTCTCATCCGCTCATTGTCCCCTTATGCCATAGTTTGTATCTCAATTGTCAGTAGTAACCACATATGTGCAAGTCAACCATAACAGCTATGTTTTTATTTAGGCTGTAAATGAGGCCGAATGAACTGTTTCCCTGCCAGACAAGGCTCCGCTGATAGCCAAGGTGAAGTGGTGTTAACAGTGTTAATGATTCACTCCATGGTGTTAAAAAGGAAGCTCTGCTGTTGGATCAGCTTTATGTAGGCCCTAACCGTTTGTGTGCACCGTTTGTCACCGTTATAGTGCAATTCATGTATTGTTTGGTGTTGTGTTGAGGCTCTGCTGGGATGCATCTAAAACGTGTCTCCCCCCCCCCCACACACACCAAAATGTACATGCTAAAATCGCCATTGTATGTAACAATACAACATCCTTTAGGACCATATCAACAGCCGTATCATATGTACATAAAGCCGAATCAAATGACTTCACATCCGGTAGGACTCTCGCCAGACGCCTGGCGGCGCACTGTGTTCTATTACATTAGACCGGGGGGAGGGGGGGGGGATCTGGAGAAAGAGAGAAGAGGCAGGACGAACACTCCCTCCCTCCCTCCCTATCCCACTCATTAGTGTGCTACATTTCGCTGACGATCTCGGGGCAAACAAGCGGCGCAGGACTAGTTTCGCTCATCAGAAGAGATTTATACATCATTCCGGGACATTTTTTCGTCTCCTTGTTAATCGTGGAATTGATCCTGTCGACTTTAAGAGGACAATTTGACTGTGATATCGGCGCAGATCAGTTTAGAAGATGGTTCGAGTCTCCGCAATATCGGTCCTTATTTTGGGCATCGTAGTTCCAGGGTTGGCCGGCTATATTGAGGTAGGAATGTAGTCCGGAATCGGACACGCATTGTATTTGTATTCCTGTTGTCTTTCTTGTTTAACTTGGAATCACGGAGGGGGAAGCTCACGGGATTACTGCGTACTCCCCTGTAACCCATACGCTGCCTATATGTTCAACTACAGACTCCAAGCCTCTTATGGCTTTGTAACATTCTGCGTTTCTGCTACATTCTCCTACCATTTTGTATTATTAGGCTGATACATTGTATCATTAGGCTGATACATTAACATATCCGATTTTCTTGTAATTTGTCTTGTCAATAATTCGCACTGTGGATATTCGACATGGACTGTGTTTAAAAAAAAAATGTATTTTTATTTATAGGAAGCTTGTTACAATGTACTGAATCAATCGTCCTTGTATCGCCAGTGTGTCGTTTTAAAATCGCTTGTGTATCGCCTACTGTGTTAATTGTGGTAATGTGCGCTAACACTGTTAAAGCCAATTCATGCTTACTCTGGCAATGCTTGCTGGAGGCTCCGTACAGAGGGTGTGACGCAATTGCGGAGGCTTACAGAGGCCAAATCGAGCTACATACCGCATAGCTGTGCGCCTCCCAAATGTTGTAACAATGTGGAGGGCTCAGTATCAGTGGCGTGTAATTCATGGATGCCAATGGGAGCCAGGCTTCCGCCAAAAAATTGACCAAGAATAAAAAAACACACAATAATTTAATATTTTGTCTCTGTGTTTTCATAAATGTGCTTCAAATCCCAAGAGAGGCTTAATGTGTCTCGATGCAAGGGAGGCCAGCGAGCATATAGCCTCCCATGATTACAAAATAAATAGTCGTGAATAGTCCTGGCACACCAAAAAAAGTATCAAGGGAAGCCAGTTGGAATTTGGCTTCAGACCAATCAAATCACAAGCCAAATGTCATTATTGACAGAAAATAACCTTTGTTGCATCTCATTGTGTTGTTGCCCTCCGGTGGCTAGCTAGATAAAATCGCCCCTTTTCCTAAGTTAGCCATGGATGGAGATAGGTATTTGCACTTACTTAATTCTCTGTACAAAGCCAATTATTTTATTAAGGCTATTCTGATTAAACCATCAATGTTTTCATTGTGTCCCTGGCCTGAGATAATTGAAATTCAATATGTAGCTAGATGTAGTATGCTAATGTTAACTAGCTGGCCTGGAAGTTAGGCTAGCGAGCGAAAAATTTAGCCAGGTAGCCTAGAACAACAAAAAACTAACTGTGTACAACACGTTTAGGCAACATGAAAGAGGAGGATGGCATTTCTCTACAAGTAGGGTGAGTCAACATGTTTCTTTCTACACAGACACACAACCAGCCATGTCATATTTAACGTTGATTGGAGTAAAAGGTTTTTGGCATCTAAGTTGTCCTGTATTAGACTAAGCCGAGGTGATTTAGATGTTGAAGTGGTGCTGTAACAAGGAGCTCCTGTTTTCTCCGTGGTTATAAATCATTAGTAGTCTGAAAATGTGGGAAACATTAACTTGCGAAACCACGCTGTAGGTCATATAACTGTTTTGTTAAATGCTTTGTGGACTCCACCGGACAGATGTTGCTCTCTGGTTTTGTGATGAAACGAAGGTTGAATTGATTCTGCCGCTGTGTCTTCTTATTGTCTCTGCCTTTTAGGCCTGTATGTCACGGTGTCGAGGCATATCAACTAACGGGTTACAGAGTAAACAACAAGTATCACAAGACTGGTTGTACTATAGCTTTTAATTATATCGGGTTGGTTTCCCTGGTGATTTTTTTTTTTTACCCACTCATTGCTACTGCTCTGTATAGCTCTGCATTGACATGATTGGTAGGTGGGGGCGGGGCCTGTATAAACACAAACTCACTTCCTTGACAACTTCCTTGACAACAGCTCTGCTCCTGCTCCAGGATGGGAAGTATGAAGTTTTCCTTCTGCAGAGGCCGTAACACAGTAAACGCAGTATGGCCACTGCAAATGATGGATTGACCATGCAGCGCCTTTTTTAAAGGAAATGTATGCTTGATCTGTGTTTTGACAAGTTCACAAAAAAAAAATCAACATCTTTATGATACCTTGTCAAGGGATTTCAATGAGTTTGATCTGTTGGATTGTGATCTGGGAGGTATTGAGGATGGATGTGGTCAAAGGAAGGCAGACCGCGGGGGATAGAAGAAGGACTCCAGATTGGATTCAACGAAATCTGATCTGACAAACTGGATATTTAAAAAAAGATATCTGTCATGATTGATGTTTTGTAACAGGCCCACAATGTTGTTACTAAAATCCGATTTGGGTATATTTGGCTGTTTTTCTCTGCATAACATTTTTAGAAGTTGTCCCCATTTTCAGGTTTAGAAAAAGTAAATGCTAAATGCTAACTCTTGTTCGTATACACTGTTAGCATAGTTAGCATACAGAAGTCGTTGGTGGTAGTCAAAGTAGTTTTTTAACAGTAATGCAGTTGATTTGATGACGGTGACCTGAACATTTTATTAGAGTTGACATCCATACAGCATTATACTCTGATTTTAACCTCAACATAGTGTGGAATACATATAAACAGCCTAAATGCTAATTTTGCTGGGGTGGAAATGGGGAGGTTTGGGATGGAGCTGTAAGCTAATTGTTTACTTCGTGCCATCTTGGCTGAGCTCCGATGTCAAACACCAGGAAACGGACGCCAACATCTCAGAAAAGTTTTTTTTTCATTCAGCCAGTTGCTTGTAATGAGCTGGATGGCTTTAGAGACTAGCCCGTAATCACTACGCGTGGTACGGTGCAGACCAATTGCGTGTAACCGCTGCCCGACGCAAAAGAAGTATGAACTCTCTGACCTCTACGGAAGCCGCATCGCCGCTAAATACTGTACGTTCACTGCAGATGTCGGATTGACCATGCAGATCCTTTTAGAATGTGGTTCGGAGATGAAAGGAGACTTTATAACCATGGTTTGTGTTTGATCGGGCAATGTGATCCGGAGGCTCCATACTGAGGGTGTGACACAATTCTGGGGGCTTGCGGAGGCCAAATCAATCTCCTTACGTTATTGCAGTGCGCCTCCCACTCCGTATAGCTCTGCGTTGACATGATTGGTTGACGGTAGGTGAGGGTGGGACATCCTGTATAAACACAAACTCTCTTTCTTGACAACAGCTTTGCTTCACCAAGCGCAAGCAGTATGAATGCCCTGAGTCCGCATCGCAGTAAACATTGTACGGCAGATGCCAGGAATGCCCATAAGTTGGCTTTAAGACACGAAGGAGCCAGCGAAAGAGCAATGGCTCAGAAAATGTACCTCAGTCCAGGGATGAGTCTTGCGTTGTACTCCATAATGGCTGCTGTGGTAGTGTGTTGCTACTGCTAGCTAGAATGAGGACGAAAACGGCAGTTTACCTTAAACTAGCAGTCGTGCAATCTTCTCAGTGTAACAGTTGGGGAAATGGGACAGTTTGGAGTACAACCTATTTGTCATTACTGGATTGAGGTACATTTTCCCGGGCCATAGCTCTCTCACTGGCTCCACGGTGTCTTAAAATACACAGGAAAGCCCGTCTGACCCTAGTGCAGCTGTAGGCAGATAGGACCCGCCTGCTTATCTACCAGCTAAGCCAGGGTCAGAGTGGGACTGGCCTGGACCCAACATGCTTCTAGAGTCTCCCTGTCAATATAACAACACAATGATCATTCATTTGATCTCAGACCTCATCGACCATCATGTCATTTCTCACAAGGAGAAAAAGCAGGGAATCAAGAACCGCCTGGTTTTGAGAGTCTGGTACTATACATGTTTTACAGGCAACTGCCAAATATGAAGGAAACACTTGAGTAAATGAGGGATATAAAGTATATTGAAACCGGATGCTTCCGAACCGGTGGTGTTCCAGAGTTAATGAAGTGGCTGGCTAGGATGACAACGTCCACAGGGAACGAGTCGTCGCTGAATGGTTTGATGAGTATGAAAACGATGCGAACACTATTGCCATGGGCCGTCTCAGTCACCAGATTTCAACGCAATTGCACACTTGTGGGAGATTGTGGATTCAGGCGTCTGAGACAGCGTTTTGTCACCACCGTCCTCCTCCTCATCATCATCATCATCAAAACGCCAAATAATGGAAATTCTAGTGGAAGAATGGTGTCACATCCCTCCAATTTAAATTCCAGAATCATGGTGGCCCGACGGCCTGTCAAAACACTTCTTGGTTTGGCACTTATCTGTAAAACAATCCTTTTTTACGATGACATTAAGCCAATTCACTCTGGAAAGAAATCATGCTTTTATATTGGCCTACCTTGTAGTTTTATCTTTCTGGAGTAGGTCTAGCTAGCCAGAGACGGTACAGAATGAGAATCTACCTTGTAGTTTTATCTTTCTGGAGTAGGTCTAGCTAGCCAGAGACGGTACAGAATGAGAATCTACCTTGTAGTTTTATCTTTCTGGAGTAGGTCTAGCTAGCCAGAGACGGTACAGAATGAGAATCTACCTTGTAGTTTTCTGGAGTAGGTCTAGCTAGCCAGAGACGGTACAGAATGAGAATCTACCTTGTAGTTTTCTGGAGTAGGTCTAGCTAGCCAGAGACGGTACAGAATGAGAATCTACCTTGTAGTTTTCTGGAGTAGGTCTAGCTAGCCAGAGACGGTACAGAATGAGAATCTACCTTGTATTTTTCTGGAGTAGGTCTAGCTAGCCAGAGACGGTACAGAATGAGAATCTACCTTGTAGTTTTATCTTTCTGGAGTAGGTCTAGCTAGCCAGAGACGGTACAGAATGAGAATCTACCTTGTAGTTTTATCTTTCTGGAGTAGGTCTAGCTAGCCAGAGACGGTACAGAATGAGAATCTACCTTGTAGTTTTATCTTTCTGGAGTAGGTCTAGCTAGCCAGAGACTGTACAGAATGAGAATCTACCTTGTAGTTTTCTGGAGTAGGTCTAGCTAGCCAGAGACGGTACAGAATGAGAATCTACCTTGTAGTTTTCTGGAGTAGGTCTAGCTAGCCAGAGACGGTACAGAATGAGAATCTACCTTGTATTTTTCTGGAGTAGGTCTAGCTAGCCAGAGACGGTACAGAATGAGAATCTACCTTGTATTTTTCTGGAGTAGGTCTAGCTAGCCAGAGACGGTACAGAATGAGAATCTACCTTGTATTTTTCTGGAGTAGGTCTAGCTAGCCAGAGACGGTACAGAATGAGAATCTACCTTGTAGTTTTATCTTTCTGGAGTAGGTCTAGCTAGCCAGAGACGGTACAGAATGAGAATCTACCTTGTATTTTTATCTTTCTGGAGTAGGTCTAGCTAGCCAGAGACGGTACAGAATGAGAATCTACCTTGTAGTTTTATCTTTCTGGAGTAGGTCTAGCTAGCCAGAGACGGTACAGAATGGGAATCTACCTTGTATTTTTCTGGAGTAGGTCTAGCTAGCCAGAGACGGTACAGAATGAGAATCTACCTTGTATTTTTCTGGAGTAGGTCTAGCTAGCCAGAGACGGTACAGAATGAGAATCTACCTTGTATTTTTCTGGAGTAGGTCTAGCTAGCCAGAGACGGTACAGAATGAGAATCTACCTTGTATTTTTCTGGAGTAGGTCTAGCTAGCCAGAGACGGTACAGAATGAGAATCTACCTTGTAGTTTTATCTTTCTGGAGTAGGTCTAGCTAGCCAGAGACGGTACAGAATGAGAATCTACCTTGTAGTTTTATCTTTCTGGAGTAGGTCTAGCTAGCCAGAGACGGTACAGAATGAGAATCTACCTTGTAGTTTTCTGGAGTAGGTCTAGCTAGCCAGAGACGGTACAGAATGAGAATCTACCTTGTAGTTTTCTGGAGTAGGTCTAGCTAGCCAGAGACGGTACAGAATGAGAATCTACCTTGTATTTTTCTGGAGTAGGTCTAGCTAGCCAGAGACGGTACAGAATGAGAATCTACCTTGTATTTTTCTGGAGTAGGTCTAGCTAGCCAGAGACGGTACAGAATGAGAATCTACCTTGTATTTTTCTGGAGTAGGTCTAGCTAGCCAGAGACGGTACAGAATGAGAATCTACCTTGTAGTTTTATCTTTCTGGAGTAGGTCTAGCTAGCCAGAGACGGTACAGAATGAGAATCTACCTTGTAGTTTTCTGGAGTAGGTCTAGCTAGCCAGAGACGGTACAGAATGAGAATCTACCTCGTAGTTTTATCTTTCTGGAGTAGGTCTAGCTAGCCAGAGACGGTACAGAATGAGAATCTACCTTGTAGTTTTCTGGAGTAGGTCTTTAGCCAGAGACGGTACAGAATGAGAATCTACCTTGTAGTTTTATCTTTCTGGAGTAGGTCTAGCTAGCCAGAGACGGTACAGAATGAGAATCTACCTTGTAGTTTTCTGGAGTAGGTCTAGCTAGCCAGAGACGGTACAGAATGAGAATCTACCTTGTAGTTTTCTGGAGTAGGTCTAGCTAGCCAGAGACGGTACAGAATGAGAATCTACCTTGTAGTTTTCTGGAGTAGGTCTAGCTAGCCAGAGACGGTACAGAATGAGAATCTACCTTGTATTTTTCTGGAGTAGGTCTAGCTAGCCAGAGACGGTACAGAATGAGAATCTACCTTGTAGTTTTATCTTTCTGGAGTAGGTCTAGCTAGCCAGAGACGGTACAGAATGAGAATCTACCTTGTAGTTTTATCTTTCTGGAGTAGGTCTAGCTAGCCAGAGACGGTACAGAATGAGAATCTACCTTGTAGTTTTATCTTTCTGGAGTAGGTCTAGCTAGCCAGAGACTGTACAGAATGAGAATCTACCTTGTAGTTTTCTGGAGTAGGTCTAGCTAGCCAGAGACGGTACAGAATGAGAATCTACCTTGTAGTTTTCTGGAGTAGGTCTAGCTAGCCAGAGACGGTACAGAATGAGAATCTACCTTGTATTTTTCTGGAGTAGGTCTAGCTAGCCAGAGACGGTACAGAATGAGAATCTACCTTGTATTTTTCTGGAGTAGGTCTAGCTAGCCAGAGACGGTACAGAATGAGAATCTACCTTGTATTTTTCTGGAGTAGGTCTAGCTAGCCAGAGACGGTACAGAATGAGAATCTACCTTGTAGTTTTATCTTTCTGGGTAGGTCTAGCTAGCCAGAGACGGTACAGAATGAGAATCTACCTTGTAGTTTTATCTTTCTGGAGTAGGTCTAGCTAGCCAGAGACGGTACAGAATGAGAATCTACCTTGTAGTTTTATCTTTCTGGAGTAGGTCTAGCTAGCCAGAGACGGTACAGAATGAGAATCTACCTTGTATTTTTCTGGAGTAGGTCTAGCTAGCCAGAGACGGTACAGAATGAGAATCTACCTTGTATTTTTCTGGAGTAGGTCTAGCTAGCCAGAGACTGTACAGAATGAGAATCTACCTTGTATTTTTCTGGAGTAGGTCTAGCTAGCCAGAGACGGTACAGAATGAGAATCTACCTTGTATTTTTCTGGAGTAGGTCTAGCTAGCCAGAGACGGTACAGAATGAGAATCTACCTTGTAGTTTTATCTTTCTGGAGTAGGTCTAGCTAGCCAGAGACGGTACAGAATGAGAATCTACCTTGTAGTTTTATCTTTCTGGAGTAGGTCTAGCTAGCCAGAGACGGTACAGAATGAGAATCTACCTTGTAGTTTTCTGGAGTAGGTCTAGCTAGCCAGAGACGGTACAGAATGAGAATCTACCTTGTAGTTTTCTGGAGTAGGTCTAGCTAGCCAGAGACGGTACAGAATGAGAATCTACCTTGTATTTTTCTGGAGTAGGTCTAGCTAGCCAGAGACGGTACAGAATGAGAATCTACCTTGTATTTTTCTGGAGTAGGTCTAGCTAGCCAGAGACGGTACAGAATGAGAATCTACCTTGTATTTTTCTGGAGTAGGTCTAGCTAGCCAGAGACGGTACAGAATGAGAATCTACCTTGTAGTTTTATCTTTCTGGAGTAGGTCTAGCTAGCCAGAGACGGTACAGAATGAGAATCTACCTTGTAGTTTTCTGGAGTAGGTCTAGCTAGCCAGAGACGGTACAGAATGAGAATCTACCTCGTAGTTTTATCTTTCTGGAGTAGGTCTAGCTAGCCAGAGACGGTACAGAATGAGAATCTACCTTGTAGTTTTCTGGAGTAGGTCTAGCTAGCCAGAGACGGTACAGAATGAGAATCTACCTTGTAGTTTTATCTTTCTGGAGTAGGTCTAGCTAGCCAGAGACGGTACAGAATGAGAATCTACCTTGTATTTTTCTGAGTAGGTCTAGCTAGCCAGAGACGGTACAGAATGAGAATCTACCTTGTAGTTTTATCTTTCTGGAGTAGGTCTAGCTAGCCAGAGACGGTACAGAATGAGAATCTACCTTGTAGTTTTCTGGAGTAGGTCTAGCTAGCCAGAGACGGTACAGAATGAGAATCTACCTTGTAGTTTTATCTTTCTGGAGTAGGTCTAGCTAGCCAGAGACGGTACAGAATGAGAATCTACCTTGTAGTTTTCTGGAGTAGGTCTAGCTAGCCAGAGACGGTACAGAATGAGAATCTACCTTGTAGTTTTATCTTTCTGGAGTAGGTCTAGCTAGCCAGAGACGGTACAGAATGAGAATCTACCTTGTATTTTTCTGGAGTAGGTCTAGCTAGCCAGAGACGGTACAGAATGAGAATCTACCTTGTAGTTTTATCTTTCTGGAGTAGGTCTAGCTAGCCAGAGACGGTACAGAATGAGAATCTACCTTGTAGTTTTATCTTTCTGGAGTAGGTCTAGCTAGCCAGAGACGGTACAGAATGAGAATCTACCTTGTATTTTTCTGGAGTAGGTCTAGCTAGCCAGAGACGGTACAGAATGAGAATCTACCTTGTAGTTTTATCTTTCTGAGTAGGTCTAGCTAGCCAGAGACGGTACAGAATGAGAATCTACCTTGTATTTCTTTCTGAGTAGGTCTCTGGAGTAGGCCAGAGACGGTACAGAATGAGAATCTACCTTGTAGTTTTATCTTTCTGGAGTAGGTCTAGCTAGCCAGAGACTGTACAGAATGAGAGCTACCTTGTATTTTTCTGGAGTAGGTCTAGCTAGCCAGAGACGGTACAGAATGAGAATCTACCTTGTAGTTTTATCTTTCTGGAGTAGGTCTAGCTAGCCAGAGACGGTACAGAATGGGAATCTACCTTGTATTTTTCTGGAGTAGGTCTAGCTAGCCAGAGACGGTACAGAATGAGAATCTACCTTGTAGTTTTATCTTTCTGGAGTAGGTCTAGCTAGCCAGAGACTGTACAGAATGAGAATCTACCTTGTATTTTTCTGGAGTAGGTCTAGCTAGCCAGAGACGGTACAGAATGAGAATCTACCTTGTAGTTTTATCTTTCTGGAGTAGGTCTAGCTAGCCAGAGACGGTACAGAATGAGAATCTACCTTGTATTTTTATCTTTCTGGAGTAGGACTAGCTAGCCAGAGACGGTACAGAATGAGAATCTACCTTGTAGTTTTATCTTTCTGGAGTAGGTCTAGCTAGCCAGAGACTGTACAGAATGAGAATCTACCTTGTATTTTTCTGGAGTAGGTCTAGCTAGCCAGAGACGGTACAGAATGAGAATCTACCTTGTAGTTTTATCTTTCTGGAGTAGGTCTAGCTAGCCAGAGACGGTACAGAATGGGAATCTACCTTGTATTTTTCTGGAGTAGGTCTAGCTAGCCAGAGACGGTACAGAATGAGAATCTACCTTGTAGTTTTATCTTTCTGGAGTAGGTCTAGCTAGCCAGAGACTGTACAGAATGAGAATCTACCTTGTATTTTTCTGGAGTAGGTCTAGCTAGCCAGAGACGGTACAGAATGAGAATCTACCTTGTAGTTTTATCTTTCTGGAGTAGGTCTAGCTAGCCAGAGACGGTACAGAATGAGAATCTACCTTGTAGTTTTATCTTTCTGGAGTAGGTCTAGCTAGCCAGAGACGGTACAGAATGGGAATCTACCTTGTATTTTTCTGGAGTAGGTCTAGCTAGCCAGAGACGGTACAGAATGGGAATCTACCTTGTATTTTTCTGGAGTAGGTCTAGCTAGCCAGAGACTGTACAGAATGGGAACCATGTACTGATCAGAAGAGAAACATTTCACCTGTCTGGACTCGTGCTGCATTGGACAGAAGAACATATGACCTTCTGGTTCTGCTCATGGTTATGGTGTGTGTGTGTGATGCTATTGTTCCTTACAGACAAAGGTGTGTCTGTGTGTTATATCAGTGTGCTATATCAGGCTTGGGTTAAGATGAGATAAAGATGTATTGAATTCTCAGAGCAAAGTCAACAAGCCAGGCGCTATACGACTGACTGAGCCAGCTATGCACAACATGCTGCTGGTGCTACACTGGGAAGGCTTTGGGTATCACAGGGCCAGGCTTGGAAAGGCTTTGGGGGTCACAGGGCCAGGCTTGGGAAGGCTTTGGGGGTCACAGGGCCAGGCTTGGGAAGGCTTTGGGGGTCACAGGGCCAGGCTTGGGAAGGCTTTGGGGGTCACAGGGCCAGGCTTGGGAAGGCTTTGGGGGTCACAGGGCCAGGCTTGGGAAGGCTTTGGGGGTCACAGGGCCAGGCTTGGGAAGGCTTTGGGGGTCACAGGGCCAGGCTTGGGAAGGCTTTGGGGGTCACAGGCCAGGCTTGGGAAGGCTTTGGGGGTCACAGGGCCAGGCTTGGGAAGGCTTTGGGGGTCACAGGGCCAGGCTTGGGAAGGCTTTGGGGGTCACAGGGGGTGGGAAGGCTTTGGGGGTCACAGGGCCAGGCTTGGGAAGGCTTTGGGGGTCACAGGGCCAGGCTTGGGAAGGCTTTGGGGGTCACAGGGCCAGGCTTGGGAAGGCTTTGGGCCATCAGGCAGGGCCAGGCTTGGGAAGGCTTTGGGGGTCACAGGGCCAGGCTTGGGAAGGCTTTGGGGATCACAGGGCCAGGCTTGGGAAGGCTTTTCACAGGGCCAGGGGAGGCTTTGGGGGTCACAGGGCCAGGCTTGGGAAGGCTTTGGGGTCACAGGGCCAGGCTTGGGAAGGCTTTGGGGGTCACAGGGCCAGGCTTGGGAAGGCTTTGGGGTCACGGGGGCCAGGCTTGGGAAGGCTTTGGGGTCGCAGGGCCAGGCTTGGGAATCGCAGGGCCAGGCTTGGGAAGGCTTTGGGGCGGGGCCAGGCTTGGGAAGGCTTTGGGGATCGCAGGGCCAGGCTTGGGAAGGCTTTGGGGATCGGGGGGCGCAGGGCCAGGCTTGGGATCGCGGGGCCAGGCTTGGGAAGGCTTTGGGGATCGCGGGGCCAGGCTTGGGAAGGCTTTGGGGATCGCGGGGCCAGGCTTGGGAAGGCTTTGGGGATCGCGGGGCCAGGCTTGGGAAGGCTTTGGGGATCGCAGGGCCAGGCTTGGGAAGGCTTTGGGGATCGCGGGGCCAGGCTTGGGAAGGCTTTGGGGCGGGGCCAGGCTTGGGAAGGCTTTGGGGATCGCAGGGCCAGGCTTGGGAAGGCTTTGGGGATCGCGGGGCCAGGCTTGGGAAGGCTTTGGGGAGGGCCAGGCTTGGGAAGGCTTTGGGGATCAGGCAGGCTTTGGGGGGCCAGGCTTTGGGGATCGCGGGGCCAGGCTTTGGGGATCGCGGGGCCAGGCTTGGGAAGGCTTTGGGGATCGCGGGGCCAGGCTTGGGAAGGCTTTGGGGATCGCCAGGCTTGGCCAGGCTTGGGAAGGCTTTGGGGATCGCGGGGCCAGGCTTGGGAAGGCTTTGGGGATCGGGGCCAGGCTTGGCCAGGCTTTGGGGATCGCGGGGCCAGGCTTGGGAAGGCTTTTTGGGGATCTTTGGGGATCAGGGCCAGGCTTGGGAAGGCTTTGGGATCGCGGGGCCAGGCTTGGGAAGGCTTTGGGGGGCCAGGCTTGGGAAGGCTTTGGGGATCGCGGGGCCAGGCTTGGGAAGGCTTTGGGATCGGGGCCAGGCTTTGGGGATCGCTTTGGGGGGCCAGGCTTGGGAAGGCTTTGGGGATCGCGGGGCCAGGCTTGGGAAGGGGGATCAGGCTTGGGAAGGCTTTGGGGATCGCGGGGCCAGGCTTGGGAAGGCTTTGGGGATCGCGGGGCCAGGCTTGGGAAGGCTTTGGGGATCGCGGGGCCAGGCTTGGGAAGGCTTTGGGGATCGCGGGGCCAGGCTTGGGAAGGCTTTGGGGATCGCGGGGCCAGGCTTGGGAAGGCTTTGGGGATCGCGGGGCCAGGCTTGGGAAGGCTTTGGGGATCGCGGGGCCAGGCTTGGGAAGGCTTTGGGGATCGCGGGGCCAGGCTTGGGAAGGATTTGGGGATCTTGGGAAGGATTTGGGGCAGGGCCAGGCTTGGGAAGGATTTGGGGGCGGGGCCAGGCTTGGAAAGGATTTGGGGATCGCGGGGCCAGGCTTGGGAAGGCTTTGGGGGTCGCGGGGCCAGGCTTGGGAAGGCTTTGGGGTGGGCCAGGCTTGGGAAGGCTTTGGGGATCGGCCAGGCTTGGGAAGGCTTTGGGGGTCGCAGGGCCAGGCTTGGAAAGGCTTTGCGGCAGTGTGTCTCCTGGTACTTGTTGTGTAGGCTACTAGCTGTTATCTGGGAGGGAAGGGTTTCTCTGCAGTTTCTTGCATCACAACCTCTCACAATGCTTGCAGCAGGGGGGGGGGGGTGCACTCTGGGTAATAAGCCTATCCATTTGAATGGTTATGAATGAATGTATTTTTGTATACATTTTATTTTATTGAACATAAAGGCTGGTCAATATTTAGTATTCTGTTCCTTTTTTAAAGGAACAGTGATTGTCTTATGGTTAAACCTTGGTGTCATAACGTCCTCTGATCTTTTAGAGGGCGCTGGACTAATCGTTTATGTTGATTGGTGATGAGCATACATCAAGTTTTCCTGTGGGGATTTTTTTGGAAACTGAAGTCAGCGGCATCTGTTTCACTTTCTGTTATAAAAGACTCCATGTGTCTGCTTGCTGTTTTTCATGACATCACGTAGCTGTCCTTCAGGCCACGGCCTAAAATACACGACTTCATATGGACAGAACATTAGATTTTGTAGCTACCGAATCTATGAAAATAAACTTGTTCATGCGGAAATATTTGGATCTGGTGAAAGGGAGACATTTTGGTCATTCCAATTAAAACATATACTCTTTCACATGACAAAAATGCTTTTTTTTTTTTTTTTTTTTTTTTAGAGACACAGATCAATCACAGATCACAGATTAATTGTTTAGTCCCCCCAGCGGCCGTAATGATTTAGACTGGGCCGTAATGATTTAGACTGGGGCGTAATGATTTAGACTGGGGCGTAATGATTTAGACTGGGGCGTAATGATTTAGACTGGGGCGTAATGATTTAGACTGGGGCGTAATGATTTAGACTGGTTTTACCCTGCTGGTAATTTCTCTGTACTTTCTTTGTTCCTCTTTCACTTCCATTGCAAGTCAGTCTGTTCCTCTTTAGTTACAGAAACACTGTGACTCCTCCACTTCTGTTGTTACATTGTGCATTCCAGACGTCACCCTACGGGGGCCACGGGTCAACAGTAGTGCCCTACGGGGGCCACGGGTCAACAGTAGTGCCCTACGGGGGCCACGGGTCAACAGTAGTGCCCTACGGGGGCCACGGGTCAACAGTAGTGCCCTACGGGGGCCACGGGTCAACAGTAGTGCCCTACGGGGCCACGGGTCAACAGTAGTGCCCTATCCGGGGCCACGGGTCAACAGTAGTGCCCTACGGGGGCCACGGGTCAACAGTAGTGGCCTATCGGGGCCACGGGTCAACAGTAGTGGCCTATCGGGGCCACGGGTCAACAGTAGTGGCCTATCGGGGGCCACGGGTCAGCAGTAGTGGCCTATCGGGGGCCACGGGTCAGCAGTAGTGGCCTATCGGGGGCCACGGGTCAGCAGTAGTGGCCTATCGGGGGCCACGGGTCAGCAGTAGTGGCCTATCGGGGGCCACGGGTCAGCAGTAGTGGCCTATCGGGGGCCACGGGTCAGCAGTAGTGGCCTATCGGGGGCCACGGGTCAACAGTAGTGCCCTATCGGGGGCCACGGGTCAACAGTAGTGCCCTATGGGGGCCACGGGTCAACAATAGGGGCCCATCGGGGGGTCAACAGTAGTGCCCTATGGGGGGGTCAACAGTAGTGCCCTATGGGGGGGTCAACAGTAGTGCCCTATCGGGGGGGTCAACAGTAGTGCCCTATCGGGGGGTCAACAGTAGTGCCCTATCGGGGCCACGGGTCAACAGTAGTGCCCTATCGGGGGCCACGGGTCAACAGTAGTGCCCTATCGGGGCCACGGGTCAACAGTAGTGGCCACGGGTCAACAATAGTGCCCTACGGGGCCACGGGTCAACAGTAGTGGCCTATCGGGGCCACGGGTCAACAGTAGTGCCCTACGGGTCAACAATAGTGCCCTACGGGGCCACGGGTCAACAGTAGTGGCCTATCGGGAGGTCAACAGTAGTGGCCTATCGGGGGTCAACAGTAGTGGCCTATCGGGGGTCAACAGTAGTGGCCTATCGGGGGTCAACAGTAGTGGCCTATCGGGGTCAACAGTAGGCCCTACGGGGGGGTCAACAGTAGTGCCCTACGGGGTCAACAGTAGTGCCCTACGGGGGTCAACAGTAGTGCCCTATCGGGGCCACGGGTCAACAGTAGTGGCCACGGGTCAACAATAGTGCCCTACGGGGCCACGGGTCAACAGTAGTGGCCTATCGGGGCCACGGGTCAACAGTAGTGCCCTACGGGTCAACAATAGTGCCCTACGGGGGCCACGGGTCAACAGTAGTGGCCTATCGGGGTCAACAGTAGTGGCCTACGGGGGGTCAACAGTAGTGCCCTATCGGGGCCACGGGTCAACAGTAGTGGCCTATCGGGGCCATGGGTCAACAGTAGTGCCCTATCGGGGTCAACAGTAGTGGCCACGGGTCAACAGTAGTGCCCTATCGGGGTCAACAGTAGTGGCCACTGGTCAACAGTAGTGCCCTGGGGGCCACGGGTCAACAGTAGTGCCCTACGGGGCCACGGGTCAACAGTAGTGCCCTATCGGGGCCACGGGTCAACAGTAGTGCCCTACGGGGCCACGGGTCAACAGTAGTGGCCTATCGGGGGGGTCAACAGTAGTGGCCTATCGGGGGCCACGGGTCAACAGTAGTGGCCTATCGGGGCCACGGGTCAACAGTAGTGGCCTATCGGGGCCACGGGTCAACAGTAGTGGCCTATCGGGGCCACGGGTCAACAGTAGTGGCCTATCGGGGCCACGGGTCAACAGTAGTGGCCTATCGGGGGCCACGGGTCAACAGTAGTTCCCTATCGGGGGGGTCAACAGTAGTGGCCTATATAGAGTCTAGGATACCATTTGAGATGCTGTCATTCATTGTCTCCTGGAATAAGGAGGTCAGCCATTTTATAAATCTGCTTCTGTGTCTATCAGGGAAGTTGCAGCGCTCACATCGGATTAATGCCACGCAGAATAGCTGACATTTTTAAAATGTTTAATCCCGTTCGGTGCTCGGCTCTGCGAGGGGAGTCGGGCCCTCTGACCCTGCGAGGGGAGTCGGGCCCTCTGACCCTGCGAGGGGAGTCGGGCCCTCTGACCCTGCGAGGGGAGTCGGGCCCTCTGACCCTGCGAGGGGACAATGGGAGCCACAGTCACAACCGCAGCGCCAGGGACCTCTAAATAACTCAGGCCTAGGCTGTGCAATAAGATACATTGTCTATAGTTGAAGCACAACACAGGTAGCATGTTTTTGTACTTTACAAATCACGTGTATATGCACAGGTTACATCGTAGTGGACTCAGTACAATGCTTACTTGTAAGCTATTTTTGTATTTAGTAAAAGGCCCAGAAATAGCATGTTGTTATCCTGTCAATAGACCTGTAGTAGGATACATGTTGACATTACTGTCTTAGGTCCAGGTTTCTAGTCCGACAGCCTTCGTGGTGTTTGGATACAGAGTTCATTATAAATCCCAGTCATTCAAATCAAATGAAATCACATTTTTTATTTGTCATTTTTTATTTATTTGTGTCAAATACAACAGGTTGTAGACCTTACAGTGAAATGGTTACTTACAAGCCCTTAACCCACAAATGAGTGTTTAATTTAGTAAATACTTTAACTGAAGAAAAATAAACAACATTTAATTTAAAGAGCAACAATAAAATAACAGTAATGTGGTTATATACAGGGGGTACTGGTACAGAGTCGATGTAAGGCTATATACAGGGGGTACTGGTACAGAGTCAATGTGGAGGCTATATACAGGGGGTACTGGTACAGAGTCAATGTGGAGGCTATATACAGGGGGTACTGGTACAGAGTCAATGTGGAGGCTATATACAGGGGGTACCGGTACAGAGTCAATGTGGAGGCTATATACAGGGGGTACCGGTACAGAGTCAATGTGGAGGCTATATACAGGGGGTACCGGTACAGAGTCAATGTGGAGGCTATATACAGGGGGTACTGGTACAGAGTCAATGTGGAGGCTATATACAGGGGGTACCGGTACAGAGTCAATGTGGAGGCTATATACAGGGGGTACCGGTACAGAGTCAATGTGGAGGCTATATACAGGGGGTACCGGTACAGAGTCAATGTGGAGGCTATATACAGGGGGTACCGGTACAGAGTTAGCATTTCACTGTTGTATTCAGCATTTCACTGAGAGGTCTACTACACCTGTTGTATTCGGCGCATGTGACCTAAAGACATTTTGATTTGAGTAGCATTCTCATGGAGGTGTTCCTTTTGTCCAGGTAGGAAAGGGCAGTGTAATGGAGATTGCATCATCTGAGGACCTGTTGGGGAGGTATGCAAATTGGCCCTTGGGTTTCTGGGATGGTGGTGTTGAGCCATAACCAGCCATATCATGGCTACAGATGTGAGTGCTACGGGTCGGTAGTCATTTAGGCAGGTTACCTTGGTGGTCTTGGGCACAGAGACTATGGTGGTCTGCATGAAACATGTTGGTATTACAGACTCCGTCAGGAACAGGTTGAAAATGTCATAGTGAAGACACTTGCCAGTTAGTCAGCGCATGCTCAGAGTGCACATCCTGGTAATCAGTCTGGCCTTGTGAATGTTGACCTGTTTAAAGGTCTTACTCTCATCGGCTACAGCTAGCGCGATAACACAATCGTCTGGGATAGCTCGAAGCGAGCATAGCTGTAATTTAGCTTGTCTGGTAGGCTCGTGTCACTGGGCAGCTCATGGCTGTGCTTCCCTTTGTAGTCTGTAATGGTTTGCAAGCCCTGCCACATCCGACGAGCGTCAGAGCCGGTGGTGTACGATTCGATCTTAGTCCTGTATTGACGCTTTGCCTGTTTGATGGTTCGGATGGTTGCCTGTAATCCATGGCTTCTGGTTGGGGTATGTACGTACGGTCACTGTGGGGACGACGTCATCGATGCACTTATTGATAAAGCCAGTGACTGATGTTGTCTACTCCTCAATGCCATCGGAAGAATCCCGGAACATGTTCCAGTCTGTGAAAGAAAAACAGTCCTGTAGCTTAGCATCCGCGTCATCTGACCACTTCCCTATTGAGCGAGTCACTGGTATTTCCTGTTTTAGTTTTTGCTTGTAAGCAGGAATCAGGAGGATAGAATTATGGTCAGATTTGCCAAATGGAGGGCGAGGGAGCGCTTTGTACTTGTCTCTGTGTGGACTAAAGAATGTTGAGTGTTTTTTTTTTTCCTTCTCCATCTCCTTGCAGTACATGTAACATGCTGGTAGAAATTAGGTTAAACTGATCCCCACTAGTAGCGCCGCCTCTGGAGGAGGAAGGAAGAAGCAGGGAGGAGAAAGCAGGGAGGAGGGAGGAAGAAGCAGGGAGGAGGGAGGAAGAAGCAGGGAGGAGGGAGGAAGAAGCAGGGAGGAGGGAGCTTGTTCCGTCAGTGTAATGGAAAACAGGCCTCAGTCTTCATACTGTAAACAAAAACAGGGTAGCCTTTCCATTTTTTCTTTGCCCTGGAAATATATCGTCATAGCCCTGGGAACGTGTCATCATAGCCCTGGAAATATATCGTCATAGCCCTGGGAACGTGTCATCATAGCCCTGGGAACGTGTCATCATAGCCCTGGGAACATGTCAACATGTCATCATAGCCCTGGGAACATGTCATCATGTCGTCATAGCCCTGGGAACATATCGTCACAGCCCTGGGAACATGTCAACACAGCCCTGGGAACATGTCATCATAGCCCTGGGAACATGTCATCATAGCCCTGGGAACATGTCATCATGTCATCATAGCCCTGGGAACATGTCATCACAGCCCTGGGAACATGTCGTCATAGCCCTGGGAACGTGTCGTCATAGCCCTGGGAACATGTCATCATGTCATCACAGCCCTGGGAACGTGTCATCATAGCCCTGGGAACATGTCATCATAGCCCTGGGAACATGTCATCATAGCCCTGGGAACATGTCATCAGCCCTGGGAATGTGTCAACATGTCATCATAGCCCTGGGAACATGTCAACATGTCATCATAGCCCTGGGAACATGTCAACATGTCAACATAGCCCTGGGAACATGTCGTCATAGCCCTGGGAACATGTCAACATGTCGTCATAGCCCTGGGAACATGTCAACATGTCATCATAGCCCTGGGAACGTGTCAACATGTCATCATAGCCCTGGGAACATGTCATCATAGCCCTGGGAACATGTCATCATAGCCCTGGGAACATGTCATCATAGCCCTGGGAACATGTCAATATGTCATCATAGCCCTGGGAACATGTCGTCACAGCCCTGGGAACATGTCAACATGTCATCATAGCCCTGGGAACATGTCGTCATAGCCCTGGGAACATGTCGTCATAGCCCTGGGAACATGTCATCACAGCCCTGGGAACATGTCAACATGTCATCATAGCCCTGGGAACATGTCGTCACAGCCCTGGGAACATGTCATCACAGCCCTGGGAACATGTCATCACAGCCCTGGGAACATGTCATCACAGCCCTGGGAACATGTCGTCATAGCCCTGGGAACATGTCATCATAGCCCTGGGAACATGTCATCATAGCCCTGGGAACATGTCATCATAGCCCTGGGAACATGTCATCATAGCCCTGGGAACATGTCAACATGTCATCATAGCCCTGGGAACATGTCAACATAGCCCTGGGAACATGTCAACATGTCATCATAGCCCTGGGAACATGTCAACATGTCATCATAGCCCTGGGAACATGTCGTCATAGCCCTGGGAACATGTCGTCATAGCCCTGGGAACATGTCAACATGTCATCATAGCCCTGGGAACATGTCAACATGTCGTCATAGCCCTGGGAACATGTCGTCATAGCCCTGGGAACATGTCAACATGTCATCATAGCCCTGGGAACATGTCGTCATAGCCCTGGGAACATGTCGTCATAGCCCTGGGAACATGTCATGTCATAGCCCTGGGAACATGTCAACATGTCATCATAGCCCTGGGAACATGTCAACATGTCGTCATAGCCCTGGGAACATGTCAACATGTCGTCATAGCCCTGGGAACATGTCAACATGTCGTCATAGCCCTGGGAACATGTCAACATGTCATCATAGCCCTGGGAACATGTCGTCATAGCCCTGGGAACATGTCAACATGTCATCATAGCCCTGGGAACATGTCAACATGTCATCATAGCCCTGGGAACATGTCAACATGTCATCATAGCCCTGGGAACATGTCGTCATAGCCCTGGGAACGTGTCAACATGTCATCATAGCCCTGGGAACATGTCATCATAGCCCTGGGAACATGTCATCGTAGCCCTGGGAACATGTCATCGTAGCCCTGGGAACGTGTCATCGTAGCCCTGGGAACATGTCATCGTAGCCCTGGGAACGTGTCATCGTAGCCCTGGGAACGTGTCATCGTAGCCCTGGGAACGTGTCATCGTAGCCCTGGGAACATGTCATCGTAGCCCTGGGAACATGTCATCATAGCCCTGGGAACATGTCATCGTAGCCCTGGGAACATGTCATCGTAGCCCTGGGAACATGTCATCGTAGCCCTGGGAACATGTCATCGTAGCCCTGGGAACATGTCATCGTAGCCCTGGGAACATGTCATCGTAGCCCTGGGAACATGTCACAGCCCTGGGAACGTGTCAACGTGTCATCGTAGCCCTGGGAATGTGTCAACGTGTCATCACAGCCCTGGGTGTGTGTCATCATAGCCCTGGGAACGTGTCGTCATAGCCCTGGGAATGAGGTCAACGTGTCGTCATAGCCCTGGGATGGTCTGGGAGAGACGTGTCGTGCCATAGCCCTGGGAACGTGTCGTCATGTCATCACAGCCCTGGGAACATCTGGTGTGTTGTAGCTCTGGTCTTCTCCTTATCAAGGTGTGTGTGTGTGTGTGTGTGTGTGTGTGTGTGTGTGTGTCCCAGTTGGCAGCAGAGTACATTGTAGGGCTTAATGAGGTCTCACTGTGTCCTGCTAAACGACCTGATGGTCTGGGAGAGACACTGTCGGTGCCATATAGAGGTGAGAGGCTGGATAGAGATGTGGAGGGAGAGACCGAGGGAGATGGAGACAGATGCAGGGTGGATGGACAGAGATGTGGAGGGAGAGACCGAGGGAGATGGAGACAGATGCAGGGTGGATGGACAGAGATGTGGAGGGAGAGACCGAGGGAGATGGAGACAGATGCAGGGTGGATGGACAGAGATGTGGAGGGAGAGACCGAGGGAGATGGAGACAGATGCAGGGTGGATGGACAGAGATGTGGAGGGAGAGACCGAGGGAGATGGAGACAGATGCAGGGTGGATGGACAGAGATGTGGAGGGAGAGACCGAGGGAGCTGGAGACAGATGCAGGGTGGATGGACAGAGATGTGGAGGGAGAGATGGAGACAGATGCAGGGTGGATGGACAGAGATGTGGAGGGAGAGACCGAGGGAGCTGGAGACAGATGCAGGGTGGATGGACAGAGATGTGGAGGGAGAGACCGAGGGAGATGGAGACAGATGCAGGGTGGATGGACAGAGATGTGGAGGGAGAGACCGAGAGAGATGGAGACAGATGCAGGGTGGCTGGACAGACAGGGGGAAGATGGATGGCAGCAGAGAGAGACAGGATAGATGGGAGTGATGCACTACCCTATGGACCCTGGTCAGAAGTAGTGCATTATATAGGGAATAGGGTGCCTTTTGGGACGTAGGTTCATTCTGCTGGAATAGAACACTAAATCACTAAGAATCTGTCCTGAGGCTGGGGAGGTTTCTGATTGGATTAGAACTGAGGCTGGGGAGATTTCTGATTAGAACTGTGGCTGGGGAGGTTTCTGATTGGATTAGAACTGTGGCTGGGGAGGTTTCTGATTGGATTAGAACTGTGGCTGGGGAGGTTTCTGATTGGATTAGAACTGAGGCTGGAGAGGTTTCTGATTGGATTAGAACTGTGCTGGGGAGGTTTCTGATTGGATTAGAACTGTGCTGGGGAGGTTTCTGATTGGATTAGAACTGTGCTGGGGAGGTTTCTGATTGGATTAGAACTCTGTTGGGGAGGCAGGGGCTGCTTTTCACAGACACACATATTTCCACACTCCCCGCTAGTGCAAACATGCATCAGAACAGTAACTGCGTCATCGCTCTCAGAGACATGTAAGGGTGTGTCACAACACAGAACCGACTGATACTGTATGTTAATATGGTAACAGGTTCTGTTCTAACTAACCAAACCATTCAGAGAGAGGTGTCTGTCTGTGTCTGTCTGTGTCTGTCTGTGTCTGTCTGTGTCTGTCTCTCTCTCTGACTGTCTGTCTGTCTCTGACTGTCTGACTGTCTGTCTGTCTCTCTGTGTCTGTCTGTCTGTCTCTGACTGTCTGTGTCTATCTCTGTCTGTCTGACTGTCTGTCTGACTGACTGTAATGTTCTGTTGCCCCGTCAGGCCCACTGTAATGTTCTGGTCCCCCGTCAGGCCCACTATAATGTTCTGTTGCCCCGTCAGGCCCACTGTAATATTCTGTTGCCCCGTCAGGCCCACTGTAATGTTCTGTTCCCCCGTCAGGCCCACTGTAATGTTCTGTTGCCCCGTCAGGCCCACTGTAATGTTCTGTTGCCCCGTCAGGCCCACTGTAATGTTCTGTTGCCCCGTCAGGCCCACTGTAATGTTCTGTTCCCCGTCAGGCCCACTGTAATGTTCTGTTTCCCCGTCAGGCCCACTGTAATGTTCTGTTGCCCCGTCAGGCCCACTGTAATGTTCTGTTTCCCCGTCAGGCCCACTGTAATGTTCTGTTGCCCCGTCAGGCCCACTATAATGTTCTGGTCCCCCGTCAGGCCCATTATAATATTCTGTTGCACCGTCAGGCCCACTATAATGTTCTGGTCCCCCGTCAGGCCCACTATAATTTTCTGTGCTATAACAGTCTGGAGGCTCAGTGGCTGTGAAATGAGACGAACTATAGCAGGATTGGTTGGTCCTAATTTAACAGGAGCAGGATTGGTTGGTCCTAATTTAACAGGAGCAGGATTGGTTGGTCCTAATTTAACAGGAGCAGGATTGGTTGGTCCTAATTTAACAGGAGCAGGATTGGTTGGTCCTCTTTAACAGGAGCAGGATTGGTTGGTCCTAATTTAACAGGAGCAGGATTGGTCTGGTCCCCCTAATTTAACAGGAGCAGGATTGGTCTGGTCCTAATTTAACAGGAGCAGGATTGGTTGGTCCTAATTTAACAGGAGCAGGATTGGTTGGTCCTAATTTAACAGGAGCAGGATTGGTTGGTCCTAATTTAACAGGAGCAGGATTGGTTGGTCCTAATTTAACAGGAGCAGGATTGGTTGGTCCTAATTTAACAGGAGCAGGATTGGTTGGTCCTAATTTAACAGGAGCAGGATTGGTTGGTCCTAATTTAACAGGAGCAGGATTGGTTGGTCCTAATTTAACAGGAGCAGGATTGGTTGGTCCTAATTTAACAGGAGCAGGCCCATTGGTCTGGTCCTAGGCCCACTTTAACAGGAGCAGGATTGGTTGGTCCCCCGTCAGGCCCACTTTAACAGGAGCAGGATTGGTTGGTCCTAATTTAACAGGAGCAGGATTGGTTGGTCCTAATTTAACAGGAGCCCAGGATTGGTTGGTCAGGCCCCTAATTTAACAGGAGCAGGATTGTTCTGTTGGGCCCCTAATTTAACAGGAGCAGGATTGGTTGGTCCTAATTTAACAGGAGCAGGATTGGTTGGTCCTAATTTAACAGGAGCAGGATTGGTTGGTCCTAATTTAACAGGAGCAGGATTGGTTGGTCCTAATTTAACAGGAGCAGGATTGGTTGGTCCTAATTTTGGTTGGTCCTAATTTAACAGGAGCAGGATTGGTTGGTCCTAATTTAACAGGAGCAGGATTGGTTGGTCCTAATTTAACAGGAGCAGGATTGGTTGGTCCTAATTTAACAGGAGCAGGATTGGTTGGTCCTAATTTAACAGGAGCAGGATTGGTTGGTCCTAATTTAACAGGAGCAGGATTGGTTGGTCCTAATTTAACAGGAGCAGGATTGGTTGGTCCTAATTTAACAGGAGCAGGATTGGTTGGTCCTAATTTAACAGGAGCAGGATTGGTTGGTCCTAATTTAACAGGAGCAGGATTGGTTGTGTGGGAATTCCTTTGTTGGTTTGAGGTGCTCAGGAATGCACAACCCGAAGTGCTCCCTTTCTCCCTCCCTGCAGGGTATAGTTACACTGAGGTCATGTCCCCTGTATATCTGCCTCATCCTGGTGTTTAGAGGTGGGGTCTGTTTGTTATTGGAACCGGTATTACACATTGTAAGACTGGTGTAGCAAAATTAGGTAAAAATTATCTTACTATCCTTCCCCTCTAACTGAATAAATCCCTGTCGTTAACCCTCTCTCTCTCTCTCCCCCATCCCACCTAGCCTGTCTCCTCCCCCCATCCCACCTCGCCTGTTTCTCTCTCTAACACAGTCTGCTCTGTACCGCTCTGCTCTGCTCCGTACCGCTCTGCTCTGCTCCGTACCGCTCTGCTCTGCTCCGTACCGCTCTGCTCTGCTTCGTACCTTTCTGCTCTCATCCGTACAGCTCTGCTCCATACCGCTCTGCTCTGCTCCGTACCGCTCTGCTCTGCTCCGTACCGCTCCGCTCTGCTTCGTAGCTTTCTGCTCTCATCCGTACAGCTCTGCTCCATACCGCTCTGGTCCTCGCCGCTCTGCTCTGCTCCGTACCTTTCTGCTCTGCTCCATACCGCTCTGCTCTGCTCCGGCTCCATTAAGTCAGTCCAGCTCTCTGATTGATCTATCGCTCAGAGTGATGCTGCTGCACCAAAACAGACCTGAGAATATATGCAGAGACGAGGAATCCGAGGTCTGTTTAACGTGTGTGCTGTGCTCCGCAGGGCGTTGGTTATTGCTTTCCCTCCCTGTATTTACAGGCTTCACTGCACCAGCTAATGTAGGAGAAACGCGTCATGACTGGATCAGGGCTGTTATCCCTTTTCATTGAACCCATCCTTTACTGTTCTAGCCATTTGGCCTCTCCTAGTTGAACCCATCCTTTACTGTTCTAGCCATCTGGCCTCTCCTGGTTGAACCCATACTTTACTGTTCTAGCCATCTGGCCTCTCCTGGTTGAACCCATACTTTACTGTTCTAGCCATCTGGCCCTCCTGGTTGAACCCATCCTTTACTGTTCTAGCCATCTGGCCTCTCCTGGTTGAACCCATACTTTACTGTTCTAGCCATCTGGCCTCTCCTGGTTGAACCCATCCTTTACTGTTCTAGCCATCTGGCCTCTCCTGGTTGAACCCATCCTTTACTGTTCTGGCCTCCTGGTTGAACCCATCCTTTGCTGTTCTAGCCTTCTGGCCTCTCCTGGTTCAACCCATCCTTTACTGTTCTTGCCTCGTGTGGCCCGGTGTGGCCCGGTCCCGGAGAACCTCGTCACGGCTACATGTGGCCCGGTCCCAGAGAACCTCGTCACGGCTACAAGCTCTGTGTTTCTGCTCAAAACAGTAGTGATTTGAGACCAGCGAAAATGGTTTGTTTGACTTGGCTGTTATTTTCCTGGGAGCTACAATGTTATCAGTGGAGTGTGGCCCAGGCAGGGAAGCAGTGTGGGCCCAGGCAGGGAAGCAGTGTGGGCCCAGGCAGAGAAGCAGTGTGGGCCCAGGCAGGGAAGCAGTGGGGCCCAGGCAGAGAAGCAGTGTGGGCCCCGGCAGGGAGGTAGTGTGGCCCCAGGCAGGGAGGTAGTGTGGCCCCAGGCAGGGAGGTAGTGTGGCCCCAGGCAGGGAGGTAGTGTGGCCCCAGGCAGGGAAGCAGTGTGTGTGCTATCTGTTCTGCTGTACTGATCAACACTGCACACTACCTTAGCTAACTGCCAGGGGAAACGCTGTGGATCGTTAGTTAACTACCTTCACTCACATCCCTTCCACCCCTGCTCTCTCTCTCTCTCTCTCTCTCTCTCTCTCTCTGTGAGAGTTATCTTTTCTCTCAGAGAATCAGGAGATTGAGTGGAGGGCTGTAATGAAGGTTAGACACTATGCCACACTGAAGGAGAAGAAGGGGGAGCTAGAGAGAAAAGACATGCTGACGCAATGCACAGCAGAGGTACAAGCTCGCTCACACACACTGTCTTTGTGTGTGTGTGTGCTCTCTCTCAGGGAGATGGAGAACACACAATCTCCCTGAGAGAGCACACCAACTCCCTGTCCTCTCCTGACTCTCCCTGAGAGAGCACACCAACTCCCGGTCCTCTCCTGACTCTCCCTGAGAGAGCACACCAACTCCCTGTCCTCTCCTGACTCTCCCTGAGAGAGCACACCAACTCTCCCGGCACACCAACTCCTGTCCTCCTGACTCTCCCTGAGAGAGCACACCAACTCCCTGTCCTCTCCTGACTCTCCCTGAGAGAGCACACCAACTCCCTGTCCTCTCCTGACTCTCCCTGAGAGAGCACACCAACTCCCTGTCCTCTCCTGACTCTCCCTGAGAGAGCACACCAACTCCCGGTCCTCTCCTGACTCTCCCTGAGAGAGCACACCAACTCCCGGTCCTCTCCTGACTCTCCCTGAGAGAGCACACCAACTCCCTGTCCTCTCCTGACTCTCCCTGAGAGAGCACACCAACTCCCTGTCCTCTCCTGACTCTCCCCTCTCTGCATTTCTCCTCCTCCGCTTCTACTGTGTGCTTGTTTTGCCAAAAAGGTTTTATGCAAATAACACTGCAGACACAGTAGTCCTGTTACACACAGTAGCCCTGTTACACACAGTAGCCCTGTTACACACAGTGGCCCTGTTACACACAGTAGCCCTGTTACACACAGTGGCCCTGTTACACACAGTGGCCCTGTTACACACAGTAGCCCTGTTACACACAGTAGCACAGTAGCCCTGTTACACACAGTGGCCCTGTTACACACAGTGGCCCTGTTACACACAGTGGCCCTGTTACACACACGCAGTAGCCCTGTTATACACACACGCAGTAGCCCTGTTACACACAGTGGCCCTGTTACACACAGTAGCCCTGTTACACACACACACACAGTAGCCCTGTTATACACAGTAGCCCTGTTACACACACACACACACACACACACACACACACAGTAGCCCTGTTATACACAGTAGCCCTGTTATACACAGTAGCCCTGTTATACACAGTAGCCCTGTTATACACAGTAGCCCTGTTACACACACACAGTAGCCCTGTTACACACACACAGTAGCCCTGTTACACACACACAGTAGCCCTGTTACACACACACAGTAGCCCTGTTACACACACAGTAGCCCTGTTACACACACACAGTAGCCCTGTTACACACACACAGTAGCCCTGTTACACACACACACAGTAGCCCTGTTACACACACACACAGTAGCCCTGTTACACACACACACAGTAGCCCTGTTAGCCCTGTTACACACACACAGTAGCCCTGTTACACACACACACACACACACACACAGTAGCCCTGTTACACACACACACAGTAGCCCTGTTACACACACACAGTAGCCCTGTTACACACACACAGTAGCCCTGTTACACACACACAGTAGCCCTGTTACACACACACAGTAGCCCTGTTACACACACACAGTAGCCCTGTTACACACACACAGTAGCCCTGTTACACACACACAGTAGCCCTGTTACAGCCCACACACACACAGTAGCCCTGTTACACACAGTGGCCCTGTTACACACACACACACACAGTAGCCCTGTTATACACAGTAGCCCTGTTACACACACACACACACAGTAGCCCTGTTACACACACACACACACAGTAGCCCTGTTACACACACACAGTAGCCCTGTTACACACACACACACACAGTAGCCCTGTTACACACACACACACACAGTAGCCCTGTTACACACACACAGTAGCCCTGTTACACACACAGTAGCCCTGTTACACACACACAGTAGCCCTGTTACACACAGTGGCCCTGTTACACACACACAGTAGCCCTGTTACACACAGTAGCCCTGTTACACACACGCAGTAGCCCTGTTATACACACACGCAGTAGCCCTGTTACACACAGTGGCCCTGTTACACACAGTAGCCCTGTTACACACACACACACAGTAGCCCTGTTATACACAGTAGCCCTGTTACACACACACAGTAGCCCTGTTACACACACACACACACACACACACACAGTAGCCCTGTTATACACAGTAGCCCTGTTATACACAGTAGCCCTGTTACACACATACAGTAGCCCTGTTACACACACACAGTAGCCCTGTTACACACACACAGTAGCCCTGTTATACACTGTAGCCCTGTTACACACACACACAGTAGCCCTGTTATACACTGTAGCCCTGTTACACACACACACACACAGTGGCCCTGTTACACACACACAGTGGCCCTGTTACATAGTGTAGCCCTATTACATGCACAGTGGCCCTGTGACGCGCACGGTGGCCCTGTGACGCGCACGGCGGCCCTGTGACGCGCACGGCGGCCCTGTGACGCGCACGGCACTCTCATTTGTTGACTTCTGTAACCGTAAATGCCTTGGTTTCATGCATGTTAACATTAGAAGCCTCCTCCCTAAGTTTGTTCTATTCACTGCTTTAGCATACTCTGCCAACCCGGATGTTCTAGCCATGTCTGAATCCTGGCTTAGGAAGACCACCAAATACCCTGAAATGTCCATCCCTAACTATAACATTTTCTGACTATATAGAACTGCCAAAGGGGGTGGAGTTAGCCTGCAGAGTTCTGTCTTACTATTCAGGTCTGTGCCCAAACGATTTGAGCTTCAACTATTAAACAAGTCTCTTACTGTTGCTACCTGCTGTAGACCACCCTCTGCCCCCAGCTGTGCTCTGGACACCGTGTGTGAATTGATTGCCCCTCATCTATCTTCAGAGCTCGTGCTGCTAGGTGACCTAAACTGGGACATGCTTAACATCCCGGCCATCCTACAATCTAAGCTTGATGCCCTCAATCTCACACAAATTATCAATGAACCTACCAGGTATAACCCCAAATCCGTAAACACAGGCACTCTCATCATCCTAACCAACCTGCCCTCCAAATACACCTCTACTGTCTTCAACCAGGATCTCAGCGATCACTGCCTCATTGCTTGCGTCCGTAATGGGTATGCGGTCAAACGACCACCCCTCATCGCTGTCAAACGCTCCCTAAAACACTTCACCGAGCAGGCCTTTCTAATCAACCTAGCCTGGGAGGATATTGCCCTCATTCCGTCAGTAGAGGATTCCTGGTTATTCTTTGAAAGTGCTTTCCTCACCATCTTAACATTTTAACTAAGAACAGATATAGCCTGTGGTTTACTCCAGACCTGACTGCCCTTGACCAACACAAAAACATCCTGTGGTGTACTGCATTAGCATCGAATAGCCCCTACGATATGCATATTTTCAGGGAAGTTAGGAACCATTATACACAGGCAGTTAGGAAAGCAAAGACTAGCTTTTTCTAACAGGAATTTGCATCCTGCAGCACAAACTCCCCAAAATTCTGGGACACTGTAAAGTCCATGGAGAATAAGAACACCTCCTCCCAGCTGCCCACTGCACTGAGGATAGGAAACACTGTCACCACTGATAAATCCACGATAATTGAGAATTTTAAGAAGCGTTTTTCTACGGCTGGCCATGCTTTCCACCTGGCTACTCCTACCCCGGGCAACAGCCCTGCACCCCCCACAGAAACTTGAACAAACCACCCCCATTTCTCCTTCACCCAAATCAAGATAGCTGATGTTCTGAAAGAGTTGCAAAATATGGACCCCTACAAATCACAGGACTAGACAATCTGGGCCCTCTCTTTCTAAAATTATCAGCCGAAATTGTTGCAACCCCTATTACTAGCCTGTTCAACCTCTCTTTGGTATTGTCTGAGATTCCCAAAGATTGGGAAGCTGCCACGGTCATCCCCCTCTTCAAAGGGGGAGACACTCTAGACCCAAACTGCTAGAGACCTATATCCACCCTGCCCTGCCTTTCTACGGTCTTCGAAAGCCAAGTTAACAAACAGATCACTGACCATTTTGAATCCCACCCTACCTTCTCCACTATGCAATCTGGTTTCCGAGCTGGTCATGGGTGCACCTCAGCCACGCTCCTAAATGTTATCATAACTGCCATCGATAAGAGACATTACTGTGCAGCCGTATTCATCGACCTGGCCAAGGCTTTCGACTCTGTCAATCACCACATTCTTATCGGCAAACTCAACAGCCTTGGTTTCTCAAATGACTGCCTCGCCTGGTTCACCAACTACTTCTCAGATAGAGTTCAGTGTGTCAAATCGGAGGGCCTGTTGTCCGGGCCTCTGGCAGTCTCTATGGGGGTGCCAAAGGGTTCAATTCTTGGACCGACTCTCTTCTCTGTATACATCAATGATGTCGCTCTTGCTGCTGGTGATTCTCTGATCCACCTCTACGCAGACAACACCATTCTGTATACTTCTGGCCCTTCTTTGGACACTGTGTTAACAAACCTCCAGACGAGCTTCAATGCCATACAACTCTCCTTCCGTGGCCTACAACTGCTTAGTAAAACTAAATGCCTGGTCTTCAACCGATCGCTACCAGCTCCTGCCTGCCCCGCCTTATCTCAGCTCACTGGTCACCATAGCAACACCCACACGTAGCACACACTCCAGCAGGTATATCTCACTGGTCACCCCCAGAGCCAACACCTCTTTGGCCACCTTTCCGTCCAGTTCTCTGCTGCCAATGACCGGAACGAATTGCAAAAATCACTGAAGCTGGAGACTCATATGTCCCTCTCTAGCTTTAAGCACCAGCAGTCAGAGCAGATCACTCTACCTGTACATAGCCCATCTATAAATAGCCCATCCAACAACCTCATCCCTATACTGTTATTTTTATTAATTTTTTTGCTCCTTTGCACCCCAGTATCTCTACTTGCACATTCATCCTCTGCACATCTACCACTCCAGTATTTAATTGCTATATTGTACTCCCTTATCTTACCTCATTTGCACACACTGTATGTTTTCTATTGTGTTATTGACTGTTTTGTTTATTCCATTTGCAACTGTTTGTGTCTCACTGCTAGGCACTGTGGCCCTGCTAGGCACTGTGGCCCTGCTAGGCACTGTGGCCCTGCTAGGCACTGTGGCCCTGCTACGCCCTTTGGCCCTGCTACGCCCTTTGGCCCTGCTACGCGCTGTGGCCCTGTTACGCGCTGTGGCCCTGCTAGGCACTGTGGCCCTGCTAGGCACTGTGGCCCTGCTAG